>NC_056733.1:703440885-703590885 GCF_019279795.1 Protopterus annectens | reverse complement strand
AGAACATTGCTTACTCAAACCACAGCCCCTTAACACAAACGCAGAACAAGCACACAACCCAGCTCAGAGTACATATAAAAAGCAATTGTGAGCTTAAATTAAGCAAAAATAATCCATGCGAAAAATAAGAATATAAAATGTCATAATTTTAATATATATCTGAATAAAGCAATTAATCCTATTTGTACTTAACCTTTCTAGTGCTTTTAACTTTAAGAGGCTAGAAATAGAGAGACCGTCGGTAAGTCCTGGCCAAGATAAAAAATGTAAACTCAGCTGCCAGAATATTTTTCTCTTTTCCAAAATATAAGGCCATTGCCCCCCCCTTTTCAGACACAGATAAACATCCAATATAATAAACTTGAAAGTATGTCCTACATTCAGTGAAATATGTGAAGCTAAGGCATTTGTTTCACAAACGTCATAAATATTACGAACATGTTCACTTATTCTGTTTTTCAGTTTCCGTTTCGTCTTCCCCACATAGAAACAACTGCAGTCCATACATAATGCAAGGTAGACTAACTTTTCAGTGGTACAACTACATCTACCAGGAATTTTTATTTTCATCTTATTAACACTAAACTCACTCCCTTCCAAAATATAGGGACAAAACTTACATCGACCACATTTAAACATATGTCCAATAGTGGTTTGAGATTGTTGATGTTCAAAAAGATTTTTCAAGTTAAAACCTTTTCTATAAATACAAGAGGGGCTATCTCCCACTAATTCTCTAAAATATTTGTCATTACTAATAAAGTGCCAGTTTTTACCAAGAATGTTTTTAATAAAATAATCATTTGAAAACATTGTAGAAAAACTGGACTGATAGTTAATACTATCCCTCTGTTGTGGTGTCAACACTAGGGAAAGCCACTCTATTTTGTTCTGTTTGTATAGTAGTACCATCATTGTCATTGTTTGATATGACTACATTGGTCGTATCTAAATTCTCATGAACTTTGGCCCGTAATATTGGTAAAAAGTGGCCGTTGTGCCTTTTTCCCCGTAACTTTGTCCATGATTTCACTTAATAAGATGTCAGGGTAGCCTCTTGGCAAACATGTTCTTCAAATTCACACATTCATCAATAAAGGTTTGCCATAAACTCACCATACGGACTGCCCTAACAAACTGACCTTTCACAACCGCCTGTTTTTGTGTTAATGGGTGGTTGCTACTAAAATGAAGGACGCTATTTGAGTAAGTTTTTTACAATACATTTTAGCCACAAATCCACTATTCACCTTTTTTTGACAACACGTCTAGGTAGGAAATCTCATCCTCACTTAGAGAATGAGTAAATTTCAAAAAGGTGGTAGCAGTATTAATGTCGTCTAAGAATGGTTCCACTTGGTCCCTTCCACAAGATAAAAATATCGTCAAGGAAACTGGTATAAAATTGGCAATAAGGAAAATATGGTGAATCCTTCAAAAACCTATTTTCTCCTTTCAACATGACTATATTTGCATGTAGGCCCCCACAAGAGGAGCCCATTGCCACACCCCGGACTTGCTAGTAGTACTCCTTTAAAAATGGTATTCCAAAATAATTTTATCCTATGTCCAAAAGCTGTTCGTACATATTAATTTTATCTTGTGCGACATTTTTCCCATGTAGATATTCACAAAACCACTGTACCCCAATCTCGTGGGTATGACGGTTTGTAAATTTACCACATCCACAGTAATAAACAGATGTTCACTATCATATTCAACATTATCAATTTTTCTCAAGAAGTCCTAAGAATCTACACACAAGTGGCGTTCATTAATTTAATAATGATTTTAATTGCAAATCCAGCAGGTTTGCCAAAGGATGGGTAATTTGACCCCCTTGCATCCACAATGGGATGCATAGGGGGTTGCTCAATACACTTGTGTAGTTTTGGGACCCCAAGAATTACTGGGGTGACCGGAAACTCCACAGTTAAGAAGTGTAATTCATGGATGTTAATTAAGTTGTCAATAAATAAATCTTGAAGGAACCCTTTAATCCTTCTATGGGCACAGTTCATTTCATTTAACAAACTCCTACAATAGGTCCGTGTCTCCAAAATTGATCTCATTTTCATAACATAATCACTTTTGTTCATAATATCAACCCCACCCCCTTATCTGGTTTCATAATTATTATCCCCACTGCCTGTTTTAGAAATGCCAATTCAATATTTTCATCGTAACTCGCATTTAACCTTCTGTTTTTATTCATACATAAATTCCTAATGTCTAATTCACAGACTTTTTCAAAAATTTCCAATGTGGGGTGAATGGGGGGGGGTTAAAAGTACTTGAAATTTTAAAGGGGTCAAGTACACGTTCCACATTATGAAACATAACATTTAAGTTTAACTTCCTAATATATTGTTTTAAATCAAGCAAAGTTTGTACCAAATCTGCCGACTTACTAGGAATAAATGTGAAACCCTTAGGTAACAAATCACAAGCAGTCACGTTCAAATTCATTTCACAAAAAAATTTATAATTGGAAATCTCTAGCAGAATTAAATTCAACAGTAACAGGTGGCAACAGACAGACTTGTCCATGAGGGGCCATTTGTTCAATATCCGTACCAACCATGTAATTATGGTTCATCTCCTTTCCCTACACAACCCCCTGTTGCTGCTGTTTCCCCGACTTGGTTGTATCGATCCCTGTTGATAGTTGGTATGCTGGGGGCACCCCTGAATGTTGTTCCGACCTTGTTGGTTCATAAGACGCTTTGACTGTCTAAATGGGGGGTAATTCTTGTCTAAAAAAACGTTGTCCGTCTCCTCGTTAGGAGTAATAGTGGGATTGGAATTATTTCAATACCTTACATTATTGCCATTCTTGTGATGGTGGGGGGTAGGCTATGTTGGTACTGTATTATTTTTCATTCCTCAACAATTTCTTTAATTTTCTATTAATTTCATTCTTGTTCATCAGTTGAGCAACAAATTCGACAGTAGTGAAACCTATGGTTGTTAAAAGGTCCTGCACAATTGTTTTATCCAAGGCACTCACATCTTTATTCAAACTCTCAATTAATTGTTCATTGTCCATATAGTCGAACCCAGATTTATTAAACAAGTGCAATAGTTCCTTATGAAACATTGAATCGGGAACCAAACCTGTCTGGTAGCACCATAAGCGAAATCCTTTCGGAACCACTTGTAGCCTCAAACATTCTTTTAAGTACGAATTGTCCATCTAACTTTTTTAATTTTCAACATAATACAATCAAATTCACCCAGTTTATCAATAAGGCATGAATAACCATTAGTTGCCCCTTCAGTTCAGGAATTCAACTTATTCCCGTTGTTGAGCCAGTCAGATAAACAAGGGACAACATTAGGGTTAACAGCAACATTTAGTGGTTCATGAAAATTATTTGTACTGACCTTATTCATTCTTGGCACCGGTCTCAAAGCAAGTTGTACAGCCAGATTCCCGTCTGTGTTATTTATTGAACCATGCAGATCCGAACAAATATTTTGAGTCTGTGTGTTAGAAACTGGGTGTGTTGTGAGCTTTGATACAACTGTTCAAGTCTATCAAGCCGTGGATTTAGTCTGTGGATAAGTATAGTTCCAGAGATTTGTTTGTTTGGGAAATGCTCGGCACCGTTGAATTTGATTGAAAACCATTGCTGTGTAAAGCATTGGATTGTGCTGATTCCATCTGCACACTGTAACCAGACCAAAGCAGCTAAGTCCAGAATAAAACCAGAAAAGCAAACACAGGGGAGACCAGAAGTAGAAATCCACAAAAGCAATTTATTCTCCACAAAATAAGAGCTTTCGGCCCAAAGTTAAAATTACAGGAACTTCATCAGATACCATTTAAAAAAGTGAAAAGCATTTTAAATACTAAAGCACAATAACATAATTTCCTTTCTCAGGGCAGAGAGCACTGCTTAAACTACACGCCATTAACACAAACTCCGAACAAGCACACAGCCCAGCTCAGAGTTTTATTATATGAGATGTTTTATTTGTGTCTGAAACGGGGGGCATGGCCTTATATTATGGAAAAGAGAGTATCCTGGCAGCTGCCTCAGAATTTTATTATATTCGATGTTTTATTTGTGTCTGAAACGGGGGGCATGGCCTTATATTTTGGAAAAGAGAGTATCCTGAGATATATATATATATATATATATATATATATATATATATATATATATACACACACAGTTTTTATAAGACATTTTTATATTCTTATTTTTCTCATGGATTATTTTTGCTTAATTTAAGCTCACAATTGCATTTTATATGTACTCTGAGCTGGGCTGTGTAATTGTTCTGTGTTTGTGTTAAATGAGTGTGGTTTGATTTAAGCAGTGCTCTCTGCCCTGAGAAAGGAAATTATGTTATTGTGCTTTAGTATTTTAAATGCTTTTCATCTGATGAAGTGCCTGTAATTTTATCTTTGGGACAAAAGCACTTATTTTGTGGAGAACAAATTGCCTTTTGGATTTCAACTTTTGGTTTGCCCTGTTTGCTTTTCTGGTTTTATTTTGGACTTAGTTGCTTTCATCTGTACAGATGTCTACAGAATATTTGGTTGTTTGCAACCCAAATGTGGTCTGTGTCCCCTAACAATGGCTATGCATGTGATATTGTTGGCAAATAGGTCACAGTTAGTGTACCCACATGCATGCTAGCATTAGATACATGATGGAAACTTCATGGTGATGCAGTGTCTGTTACCCTATCACTTGTCCAGGCTTGTAGGAGCAGTACATACTCTCCGTCACTATTCCTGATGGGTTATGTCACTATCCATAAAGGCAGTCACAACATTGTGTTGTAAGAGGTAGTGGGTTATGTTCTATGCATATAATGTATGTGGATCATGTCATGTGTATGTAGCAGTATAGCACATTAATGTGGATTTCGTGGTTTGAGTCTGTCCATTGGCAACTGTGTTTGTGTTACTGTATGCACATCCCCGTGGCAATTTTTACTGTGTCTGTGCAAAGGATGTCCCATTTTGTCTATCTCTTCCACCCTGTGATATGCAGAATACATACCACAAACCTGCCATATGCAGTGCCATGCATGCCCTCATCAACTGCATCAGGCTTGAGTGTATCTGAAAGAAATGGCAGGGCCAACATGTGCTGACACATGCATCTGTTGCGGCCAATAACATGGCTTAGGTGGTGAGGGACCTACTGACAGTACTCCAAAACCTGTTCCACATGTATGGGCCTGCCTGTGTTACTACACTACACTGAGGTGACATGTCTGACGGCTACCTGTCTGTGACAAGGGGTATGTATGGCAGGTCACACTGTCTGACAGCAGTGTTCATCACACACTGTTACATGCATACACACCTGGTAAACATACATATAAAGCTGTACCCTGTCTACGAAATGGTCAGTGTATGTCCACTCTGCCACAGTCCACATTGGTATTACAAACAGATTACAGCATGTCGGACTACGTTCAGGCTTTGGTACTAACAGCAATAATGTATCATGGCTAATAAGGTACATACACCTCTGTGTGTACCCATAGCAAATGCAAGCAGACAGCACTTTAAACAAAATTACATATGTACAGTGTATGACATTCACCCTGTGCATCAGACACATATTAGCCTGTCCTTGCATTGGTGGTATGGATGACAGCGATGTGGCACAGGTATCATTATATGCATAGGGTGTGGTGTGGGTTTGCCAGAGGCCTAGGCTGGGCCATATGGCTGACATCCATGTGTGTGTTTGGAGTGTTATTTTTTACATGTGCTGTGTGTGTGTGTGTGTGTGTGTGTGTGTGTGTGTGTGGAGGTGACTCGTCTGTGATACAGAGATGTGTATGGGTATGTATGCACACAGTCATGCCATGTGGCTGCCCTACACAGAGGTATGTTGAACAGCTGTGGACCGTACAAGGCAGGGTGTCCAGTTCATAGTCTTTGGCCACGTGAACTGGTCTTGCCAGAGGTCTCACTGGCACCACGAGGCCCAAGGCCAGATGCAGTACTGCTTCCTGAATGGTGATTGATGTCTGCTGGATCTGCATCCCTGATGGGACCGGCCAGGGCCACGTCCCCATGACCTGCTGCGGTGTGATGTGGACAACCCCCTTCAGTAGTGCTGGTGTCACTCCCATTACACGAGTGTGAAGGTGCATGGCCCCTTAGACTCTCAGCTGATGTTGCTGATCTATGTCCATGTGGGCGATGCCGATCTCCCGCCACATGCTGTAGCACAGACGAGGCGGTCGAGGATTGCAAAGGTCTCACCCCACCATCTATCCATGACCTCAGTTTGTTGACGTGTGGCCTCAACAAGGTCACATATGTCGCCATGTAAACCAGGAATACCTGCATTTAACACCCTGAGTATTTGTCTGGTGTTGCATTCACTACCTGCCTGTGTAGCCATCACAGCCCGAAACATACACCTGCTTGTGGCACTTCAACAGCGGCTCGCCGAGCAGCAGTCCTCTTGCAAGCACTGCTGTCCTTCCACCTGTGTGGGACCTTGCCAGCGCTCTGGCTATGGGCAGTGTGTACACACACTTGCCATAGTCACCACACTAGCCTGTTCCATGCCACCACCTGACAGCTGTCCGTCTCTGGGGACGGGGCATGTTTGGACTTTGTGTGTGGTGACTGTGTGTATGAGTGAGGGATGGCAACCAATGGCACAGATTCAGCCCCTGACAACACCACCAGTGCCTGTATATCAGCATCATTATTGGCAGAGTCTGTAGTTACACTGTCATCAGATACTGAGCGGGAGGGACCATCTGTGTGGAAAAGAACGTATGTAAAATAATACCTGCACTGTACCGTTTCTCGATACACATGCAAGCACACACAGGTGAAGTGTCAGACATGCATTACACAGACCTCAAAATAGGCAAATACTGACATTCACAACACAGTCGGACCACTACATATCCTGGACATGCTGTCAACAGCATGCAGTGCAGTCCTTCACACTTCCTGTTACAACTTCTGTACACTTCTGTGATATGTGAGTATTGTTAGCAGGTGATGGGCATTCTAGTAGCGCACACTTTAGACGTACACATAATCGCTGTTCACTTGTATAGCACAGTGACAATTCTTACAGGACATCTCCCAACTGTGCAGATTGTCACAAAGTCTACATGTGTGGCCCATATTTCTGCTATGTCTTCCATAAATCCTGTATTTGTCTGTCACCTTATTGTGCTGATATGAGTTCTGCTGTCACTATGTAGTGACATATTTAGTGTCACATCTCAAAACCTGAAGTACATATACGTCACAACATAACCATTTACACTTGCAACTTCCAAAGCTTACAGTGGATATTATGTGTACACGCCCATGTTAACATGCTACCTATATCCCATAATCAGTCCACACACATTTTGTGATAACATCACCCATCTTTACTGTGACCTATGACTTGTGCAATACAATTGCAGAACACACACATTGGGTAGGGGAACGTGTAGAAGTTGTAATACGTAGAGTAGGCTGCTTGCATGACTGTACACACCCTTAGGATAATATGATGTTGAAGCACATTCTCATTTCCTAACAGCAGTCGGTGTGCTTGGGAAGGTGTGTCTGAGCATGGCACATCTGCACTTTGCAATACTTGTACACTTGCAGGACTCTGTTGGATTGCAATGCCATCATGTCTGCACATGCCTCCAGAGAACCACACAGATTCTGTAATGTATGTATGTGTACTCTGTGGCTGGGCCATTCCAAAACTTTAATTTGTCAACTGCTGAAGATATTCTGTCATGATGTGGGTCAGTGTTGTGTGGAAATTGTAAGTGTTCTCCGTCCACACCTTTCTAGCGGAAACATGATGACCGAGTTGCAGAAATTACTGGTATGTTGGTGTTCCTAATCCCATCCACCTTGGCCACAGGCCCACATCCAGCTCCTGAACAGCAACCACAAAGCAGAACACTGCTTTCAACGTGCTTCAGCATGGCGGTGGTGGTCTGCAGATGCACATTGTCATTCTTCTGCCAAACAAAACTGTTGGTTTAGTGGACAAAGTGCAACCTCATTGTCATTACACTATAACACATTTCCACACATGCTGTTGGGGGACCTGAGTATTTTCCCTGAGACATTAGCCAGACCTGGCTGTTGTTCAGTGTGTGAGACGCCTTCATCTTCCAAGCCTACACCATAGGCCACACATGTGGAGAATATGTGAGATTGTACTCGCGTGTAGTACACAACTGGTACTTGCCAGTGATTCCTGCAATTCCTGTACTGTTGCAGTAGGACTTCTGTCAGCCTCCATGACCACTGTGGGTCCTATCTTTCCCACACATTCGGAGGGCTGCCCAGTCCTATGCATAGTCACTGTTGGCCCTTATGCCCACCTCCATTTGATGTTTTGTCTGCACTGTGTTGCATGGTATATGCACTGCTGTGGGAATGTGTGTGTACCCTAGTCTGCCCTGACCCCTTGCACAAAGGAGATCCCTTTGCTGCTTTATAAGCTGTATGCAAAGTATGCCTGTGGCTGTAGCAGGCAACGGAGTACATGTAGGACAGCAGAGCGTTATTTGCTGTTAATGCCAAGAGTGTCAGTAGTTGACAGCAGGTGAGTACCCAACAACTTGCATCTGTACTAATATCTGCATTTGCTTCAACACAGTACTATTTTCAGACTGTGTACATGTATACATGTAGTGTCCCCTACATTTAAGTGTCATACTTGTTCCCCTAAGTTGTTTCTGTTACAATTGAGTTGTACAGGTTATAGGTCACATGACATGTTGCAAGGGTGTGGAAATGTGATTGTGCTGCCATGTTTGTACTACACAAATGGCCACCATTCTCATGGGTGTGTGTACACCATTTATATGCAGTGTAAACAACTTATAAATTATGTCCCTAGATTTGTCCCTTTCTCCCCCCATTTTTGTCAGTCTTTGTCCGGATTTCTTACAATTACAGGTTGGGAGGTATGGTACAGATATGTGACATCTCCTGCTAATATGCCCCTGTGATGACCACTGTGATACAATTCAGTTAACCCAACCACAAATGAACATGCAGATATTTGCACAACTGCTGAGAGTTACAGCTGTGTGCATGGTCACATACATGACATTTAACATGCCTGCGTTACTGGTGAGCCACAAGAAGGAAATACCATACTCAATGGCTGAAGGCTGCTGTAGCTCATGCGGACCAAATGTACCTATGTAGGTGTGGGGGAGAGAGATTGTCAGCAGGGTCACATTTGGCAGTGGTACAAGATGAATGCTGTACAGGTACAGTACACGCTATGATACTACCTAATTAGCTGCCCCCTTCACCATAGATGTGCACTTCTGTACATTACCAACCCTCACCCATAAATGCTGTTTTAACTGACATATGCATGTAGATATTCTATAGAAGACAGTATGACTGATAACTACATTGATGTGCACTGTGGCCTTACCTGGACACTCTTCGCCTGTTTCTTATCAGCAGCCACCACTTCCAGCCACATCATACCCCTGTTGTCTCTCAACACAGATGAATCTGCATTGCTGTCCTGCTCCTGATGTCATGATGTTATGTGATCCTATCTCGCCTACATTCAATACTGATGGGCTCGGAGCTGATCCCTCTGCTCCGACTCGGCACGCTATGCTATAGAGCGAGGCCTCTTATTGGCTGAGCTATTTGTTATCCCAGGATGCACCACCACTAATCCCCCAGATCTCGTTTGCCGCTTACAAGCTAGGACGTGGTCTCAAACTTGGCTGGGCTAAGTACTGTTTTATTCAGACTTTTCCTGTCAGGAAATTGCTTATTTTGAACCCAAAAGCTGTTTTAACAGCTATTGTTGTGGTATGAGTGTGTTTAAGTAAATCTGTTGAGGAATTTGTGTTTTTTCGTTAAGGGGAGGTTTCCCGTTTAAGTTAGAGGGGTCTTCCCCTATCTTCTATTAATATCTAGCGTTTTTCTTTGTGTGTGAAGTACCTGCTTAAGTTAGAGGGTCTTGACCCTCTTTTTTTCTGTGTTTGTGCTACCAGTACTGAGTTGTTTGGTCTAAAAAAAAAAAAAAAAAAAAAAACTTGTATTTAAAACTTAAAACTTGTTTTTTTCTGTATTATTATTCTTAGAGGTTTGTCAGCATGTCTAAAGAGCATAGACCCTCTGGGTTTAAAAAGTGCGTGAGGTGTGGTTATAAAATGTCCATAACGGACGACCACTCCTCGTGCGTTTATTGTTTAGGCGCCAAGCACCTACAAGAGTCCTGTAGCGTGTGTCACGCCTTTTCATCGAGAGTCCTCCAGGAGAGGAAGAATAAATTAATTCTAAAAGGCTTGATTAAGCCATCCTTCGAGGAGGCTTTATCTTCCTCCTCCTCCTCCTCTCCTACAAAAAAGAAAAAAGCGTCTGCTCCGACCAGTCTGTCGGAACCGACTGCCAAAAAACCTAGGCAGGCTTCTCCATCGGCTCCATGGACTTCGGAGCCGAGGGCGGAACGGTCTGCCTCGATGCCTCCAGTCTCGACCCCTCTGGTTTCGGAGCCGAGGACTGGGGCATCGAGAGGCGGGTCACCTTCATCGGCTCCACTGATATTGGAGCCGATGAGGGTTGCCGGCTCAGACTCTTCCCCTTCGGCGCCGAAGTCCTCATCGGCACCGAGGGGAAATTGTTTTGAGATCTCCCTCGGAACCGATAGTAATCGAATCCATTCGGAGCCGGTCCCCTAGTCCTGTGGAGCCGATGGAGAAATCGGTTCGGACCCGATCGGTGTCATCTAGATCCTCCAAGATGTCTGATTCGGACATCGACAGGGTGCTCCTAAGACTTTTCCAGTCTCCGGTGTTTCAAAAGTTAGTTTCGGCTCCAGCCCATTTGGCTTTGGAGCCGATGGTCCACCCTGCTACTATGGTTCCTCCTCCAACAGCCTCGGCACCGTTGGAGCCGGTGCTGGTGGAACCGATGGAGGTTTTAGGGTCGGGCCCGACCCTTACTCCAACTCCGGCTCTTGAGTCGGTGTTCGGTACGCGGACTTCTTCTGTCGGCCCAAGGGGGGGACGCTTCGGGACTGATGTTTTCGGTCCCAAGCCTTCCTCTCGGTGCGTCGGCGGCGGGAGTGCCGTCTACCGTCATGGCCACGGAGGTGGGACCTTCCCAGGATTCTGGTGGTCCTGCCTTCAGGGCTATGAGGAGTGCGTTAGCCAAATCATCTTTGGCTACCTCCACGGTCTCCCCAGCTCCTTCCCTGCATACCGAGACTGGGTCTTTGGCAGTCCCCCTGTCCTTAGACAGCGGAGCCCCGGGGCCTGAGGTTACCCCCACTGGTGTTTCACCCCCTCCTGGAGGTCCTTCTGAAGCTTCTTCGGAGGAACCCCCCAGGAAAAGATCGTGCAAGAGGAAGCACGTTGACTCCCCTGATGAGTCTCTTACATCAGACACTGATCTCGATGATGCAGAAGGGTCCCCTAAGTCGTCCTCAGATGATGTCTCCTTTGCAGACATCCTGGAAGCCCTTAAACAACGAGGCGGCTGGCAATCCAAACCCCCTTCTGCTGATGAGTCTATGTTCCTTAAGGCCTTCGGGGCTCAGCCCTCCGCCTCCTGGGTGTCTCCGCCCTTCGACGAGCTCTTGGACTTGATCTGTCGGGGCGGGAACACCCAGACTCTGTGGGACCGGCGCCTGCTCGTCCTAATAAGTTCCTGTCAGCACCCCCGGAAAAAGAGTTCCTGACTAAAGGTGTGGCTGTAGATGCTTTGGTGGTGGCATCTGCTACCCAGCAAGATGTAGCAGAGGCTTCGACGTCCGTCCATCCTCCTAATAAGGAGTCTAGGAGCATGGATCGGTACGATAAGCGCACCCTAAGTTCAGCGGCCTTTACATTAAGGTCCTTGAACTATCTCACACAGTTTACCAGATTTCAGAGGGATCTGATTAAAGAACTTTCCGATACCCTCTTGGGTAACCTGCCTGAGGAGCTGGCCCAGACGGTTGGCTCTCAGCTGGCTTCGCTGTCGTCCATTTCAAACTCGTCCATGAGGCTCATTTCTTATGCGCGGGGCTAGTAGAGGCGAGGTACAAGCATTGCTCACGGAGACAAGCCTGGCTCCACCTGTGTCATTTTGGAGGCCTTTAAGTCTTCCTTTGCCGCCTTTGATGGGTCCTCCTTGTTTGGACCCAAGGTAAAGGACACACTGACCGCTGCGAGCAAGAAGGTAAGATTTTGACTGCCAGGGGCACGATTTTCCACTCCCTTCGGCCTTACCCCAAGGCTAAAGAGGAGGAAAATGTGGTTCCGAGATCTCAGAAGTCTTACCCCTCACAGCAGGACGATCCCCTTCCAGAGGCAGGGAGGGGAAATTCTTCTGGAAGACGCCGTCCCAGAGGCGGCAGAGGCCCTCGCAACACTGGAGACCATGAGTCCTTTCGTGGCTCTTCAGCCTTTCACAGTCCCTGAGGGATTGCCCGACTGTGCAGCTCGGAGCCAGTCGGGGTCGTTTCGAGGCACCTAAAAGCCTGGGAAGGTATCACTCAGGACCGATGGGTGCTTCAATTATCGCCGGAGGCTACGCCATCCCTTTCTCACTCTCCACCTCAGTCCAAAAATCCCGGACCCGCCACCCAGTCAACGGGAAACTGCAGCCTCAGAAGTTTCAAAGCTGCTGCAAAGGAGTCATCCAACGGTCCCCGCAGACCAGATCGGATTAGGGACTTACTCAAGATTCTTTTTGGTGCCAAAAAAGACCGGGGACTTGAGGCCCATTTTGGATCTCAGCATTCTAAACCGTTCAGTCAAAAAGTCCAAGTTCCGAATGGTCACCCTACAAACCATTCTCCCATTGCTGGAGAAGGGTGTTTGGATGTGCTCCATAGATCTCAAGGACGCTTATTACCATATCATGGTACATCAAGCGTCCAGGAGACACCTGCGCTTCAGCCTAGGAGGCAGTCATTTTCAGTTCCGCGCGCTGCCCTTTGGTCTCACCTCAGCCCCCAGGGTGTTCACCAAATGTTTGGCGGTAGTGACTGCTCGCCTGAGAAGTCTAGGATTCCAGGTGTTTCTGTATCCAGACGACTGGCTCCTAACTGCCACCTCCAAGCATCTACTACTGCAGAGTCTACAAGCCACGATATCACTGGGCAATTCCCTTGGAATCACCTTCAATTGGCCAAAGCCTGTGTTGCTGCCATCTCATCGCATAAGATTCATCGGAGTAGAGATAGACCCGCATTCGGTTTGAGTCTATCTACCTACAGACAGGATACAAACCATACAGGCTCAAGTTCGAGCCTTACTTCCCAGATCCAAAGCCCCAGCCAGAATGGTACTGCAGCTATTGGGATCCATGTCCGCCACGGTTCTTCTAGTTCCCCTAGCAAGATTGCACATGAGAATTCTCCAGTGGCTTCTTTCAGCTCAGTGGTCCTTTCAGGAACTCCCTCTCAGTCATCTAATATGGATCACGGAAACCTGCAAACGGGACCTTCGCTGGTGGCTGGTGCCCTCCAATCTGGATCAGGGACGACCCTTTGTTCCACCTCCTCCTGTGGCCACTTTGACCACGGACGCCTCCCAGATGGGGTGGGGGGGGCATTCCCTGGGCAGGTCAGTCCAAGGCAAATGGCACCCAGAAGAGACCCTACTTTATATCAACATCCTAGAAATAAGGGCGGTGCTTCTGTCCCTTCAAGCCCTTCACGATTACCTCCCTCAGGGCGTAATTGCCGTTCACTCCGACAACATGTCAGTGGTCTGGTACCTGAACAAACAGGGAGGGACCAGATCCTATCCCCTTTGCAGAGAGGCCATGAGAGTTTGGGAATGGGCAGTGTCGACCAAACGCTTTCTAGTGGATACTCATATCCCGGGCAAGTCCAATGTGATAGCCGACAGACTCAGCAGAACAATCCTCTCTCCACACGAATGGTCTCTGAACATTACAGTTGCAAATCAGATTTTCAGCAAATGGGGAGTTCCGTGTTGCGACCTCTTCGCGACTCCACTGAATGCGAAGTGCAAAAAGTTCTTCTCCCTCACCCCGGCTCCGGGGAAGAGCCCTATGGACGCACTAGCCTGTCCGTGGCCCACCGGCTTGCTTTATGCCTTTCCCCCGGTTCCTCTCCTTCCCAGGGTGATCCAAAAGGCATCTCTCTTGGGGAGCAAAATGATTTTAGTTGCTCCTTACTGGCCTCGTCAAGTATGGTTCCCCTATCTTCGGAAATATGCTCTGGAAGGTCCATGATTCCTGGATCAGATCCCAGACCTATTGGTTCATCAGTCGGGACTATTCCACCAGTCCCTACACACCTTAAAATTGATGGCTTGGCTCCTCCTCTTCCGACTATAGTCAGGAGTCATACCTTGGATCTAGAAGTTGTACACATTTTATCTTCGGCCCACAAGTCTGCTACGAAGAAATTGTATTCTAGCAAATGGAAACGATTTGCTATTTGGGCTCAACTCCGGGGTCTGGATCCCATCACGATTCCTGTATCAGAAGTTCTGAAATTTCTAACTTCTCTTTTCAATCAAGGCTCTTCGGTCTCTACCATCAAGGTTCAATTGGCAGCTATTTCCAATTTTCACGAATCTATAAACCCACCTTTAATGAGCAACAGATTGTGTAAGACCTTCTTGAAAGGTGCTGCGCTTTTAAGACCTCCGATTTCTCATCCTGCTCCTCCATGGGATCTCGATGTGGTGTTCTGGCCTTAACTTCCTCCCCCTTCGAACCGGCAGCGACATGTGATTTCAAATTTCTATCGTGGAAAACTGCCTTTCTGGTGGCTATTACTTCTGCCAGAAGGATTTCAGAGCTTCAAGCTTTGTCTGTAAAACCTCCGTACTTGGTTTTTCACAAAGACAGAGTATCTCTCAGGCCAAATCCATCCTTTGTACCTAAAGTTTGTTCCAGTTTCTGCCTACAACAATCATTGGAACTTCCAGTCTTCTTTCCGAAGTATTCTAACAAAGCGGAATTCATATTCCACACATTAGATGTCCACAGGCAGTTGCGTTTTTATTTAGATAGGACCAAACAAACAAGGAAAACAGATCAGTTGTTTGTATCCTTTGACAATAAATTGGGCAAAGCCACAAAGGTCACTATTGCCAAATGGATCAGGGACTGTATTACTCAAGCTTATTCTTATTCTAATAAAGAGCTTACCACCTCTGTCAAAGCTCATTCTACAAGGGCTATGGCTACTTGATAGCATTTCATTCAAGCTTGCCATTAGTGACACTTGTGCTGCTACATGGTCTTCCCCACACTTTCATTTCCCACTACAAATTGGATGTGGCATCTAGAGGACGAGCTTCATTTGGTTCCACAGTGCTCAGGAGTGTTTTCCAATGAGCCACCCAGGATTTAGGTGCTAGGACGCTGTCCCATCAGTATTGAATGTAGGCGAGATAGGATCACATAACATCTTTTAGTTATGTACTTACGATAACTTTAGATGTTTGGGATCCATCTCGCCTACATTCCCAATAACCCACCCTCCTTCCCCCTTCCTTGGAGATCAGAGGATATCAGAAGGTCCGAATCCTGTTTCATCTTGAAACATTTAACAATGTTATATAAACAAGTTGTGCATGTGTGCATGAATGCGGACAAACAAGATCTGGGGGATTAGTGGTGGTGCATCCTGGGATAAGAAATAGCTCAGCCAATAAGAGGCCTCGCTCTATAGCATAGCGTGCCGAGTCGGAGCCGAGGGATCGGCTTCGAGCCCATCAGTATTGAATGTAGGCGAGATGGATCCCAAACATCTAAAGTTATGGTAAGTACACAACTAAGTCCCGTCCCCCCCCCCCCCCAGTGAGGGGCAGTACATTGCATAAACCAACATTCATTCATGTTTCTGTAGAGGGGTGACATTGTCAGTGTTCCTTGCATATGGGATGTCACTGGTGTCCCAGCTTTGCTTCCATACAGTGTGTAATGGGGCTGGAAGCATATGTCTGTGTTCATGTAGGACGCAGAGGGGTATGTTCTCAGGTCCTATGTGGACTTGCTTTTCTTGATTTTGATTAGGTAGTGTGTACCTACTCCATGATAGGTGGAGGGTTGTGTGTGGTGTGCATATCCACCTACAGTTATGGTGAGCCATGGTTGTGATGTTTGCCTTAAACCTGTCAGCAGCACTTTGACTGTAACTATGGTGCGTGTGTATGTGGACGGATAACGTTAATCACTCACACCGTGAAGGTGTGGGACAGAGTCCTGGAAGGCATGTTAAGAAGGGAGGTGAGGAATACTGATTAGCAGTATGGTTTCATGCCAGGAAAGCAGTACATATGCAATATTTGCTCTGAGAGTGTTGCTGGAGAAGTACAGAGTAGGTCAGATGTAGTTGCATTTTCTCTCTGTGGACTTGGAGAACGCACATGACAGGGTGCCTAGAGAGGAGTTCTGGTTTTGTATGAGGAAGTCAGGAGTGGTGAGGGAATCTTTAAGAGTGCTACAGGACATGTACAAGGGTAGTGTGACAGCGGTAGGTTCTGCCTAGGACTGACAGGTGTGTTTACACTGCAGGTTGGATTACATCATGGTTCCACTATTGAACCCTTTCTGACTTGCAGTGCTGATGGACAGGCTGACAGACAACATCAGACAGGAGTCACTGTTTCCTGTGATGTTTGCAGATGATATTGTGATCTGTACTGAAAGTGGGGAACAAGATGAGCTAGTGGAGAGGTGGATATATCCTCTACAGGGGGGAGTGATGATGGTCAGCAGGAGTATGACAGGATATATGCATGTGACTGGGAGGGAGGTTAGAGGAATGGTGAGTATGTAGGGAGTATAGTTTTGGAAGGTACATGAGTTGTAACACTTGGGATCAACACTGCAGAGTAATGACAAATGTGGGGAAGGGATGAAGATGACACTACAGGTAGGATGGGTAGACTGGAGAAGAGCATCAGCAATGATTTGTGACAGACAAGCACCGTTATGAGTGAGAGGGAAGGTGTACAACACATTAGTGGGACCAGCTATGTCATGTGGGTTGCAGACAGTGGCATTAACCAGGCAGGACTCACAGCTGGACGTGGCACACTTACACATGGTAAGATTTTGCAGTGGGTGTCACAAGAGTGGACAGGATTATGGATATACATGTTAGAGGATCTCCTCAGGTTGGACAGTTTGGAGAGAAAGCCAGAGAGTACTGGGATAATGTTTTGGATGTGTGGTGAGGAGGGATGCTGACTATATTGGAATAGGATGGTAAGGATGACGCTTCCAGGTAAGAGGTGAAGAGGAAGGCCTACGATAAGGTGTATGGATTTGGTGACGGAGGACATGCAGGTGGTGGTTGTGATAGATCAAGATGCAGAGGACAGTAGGAAATGGGGACAGATGATCCACTGTGGAGACCCCTAACAGGAACAGCCAAGGGAAAGGGAAGGAGATGTTGGAATGTCAGTCTGCACAGGTTGCCAGTTAGTTGACAGACACAACACAACTGTAATTGTAAATGACTACAAATATGAGGCACACATATGGTGAGTGTGCGTAACACTGCAGATTTGAATGGTACAAGCTCAGTATATCACATGCAGTTCAACACAGACATATGCAACACTATTGCAGTATGTAAATACCCTGCATAGGCCACTCTTTTGTCTGAGACACAACTATATCAAAGCTGTGTTCACAATTAACATACGGATATCTACAACATCCCAGTATCTGACCTAGCACTGTTACAGTCAGTGTTGTTAACACACACTCCTGTAGTTGGCGTATGTGAGCCCATCCTTTCCTGAGGTGACTAAGGGCCCTGAGCTGTGATCTCTGTCACTGCAGACAGTCCTAGTTTATATGGCCATAGGTAATGTTTATCAAGACAGCAAGTCTGGTTGAGACATTTGTTGAACTTCCTATTTTCCCATTATTACATAGCCCCTACTGCATTACATTACATGCTTACATGTTTGACATACCTTTATTTTTCGAAATTTCTGTTTGCTCCTGTTGCAGTGCTCAGGTATGTTGTTTCCTGTTTTGTTTGCTTGGTCTCTCTATCTGTATCTCTCCGATATAGCGTAGACATTTGTTTTGTATAGGCAGCATCCTGCCTTTTGTAGGTAATGCTCAAGAGCAGCTGATGGCCTGTGCACCAGTTGGTGTCCCCCACTTGCTAATTGCATGCAGAACAGCTGTGGTGTTATTCCTGTAGCCAATGTCATGGCAACACAGTCCTGTAATTGAGTACATCTTGTGGGCATTGCCCCTTTTCCTTGCCTGTGAGAGAGACTTCATGTAGGTGTGTGAACAGCCGCATCAAAGAGGTTCCTTTGAAGTATCTGTTGCATCATACACTGTGGATACAGCCCAACAAACTGGGAGAGAATGTTCCACACAAAGGGACAGAATGTAAGTATTGCTGTTATACAGTTGTATGGATGCTAGTGTAACAAGGTTTTGTGGACATGGCTTTTCTTTGTGATTTTAAATGACATTGTTATGTGGTTGACATAAGTCTTAACAGCTGGCCAGTCTGCAGAATGGCCAGATGTTGGACTCTCGGGTTCGGTGTGTTTGTCAGACATGTCTTTTTATTTGCAAAATCAGTATCATAGTGTGGGGATTGCAGTCAGTAACTTCTATCATCCATTTGTGTTTCTGACTTCATATCCATCAGACAATATAGGTCTTGTGGGCCTCTGTCCTACAAGTCTGTCAGACTTTGTTCAGATGTCATGCAATAAGACTGTAATAGGTGGGGTATGTGATTCTCTAGTGGCTTCATTCCTGATACCATCCTAGTGATGTATCAGACTGCCAGACATGCAATGTGTAAGAGGCCTGATATATGATGACAAAGCGTGGACATTGTGTGGGACTCTGACCAGTTTACATATCTGTGTATTTATGCCAGTTGTTGACAGACTATCAGGATTGTGTAGCAGTGTAGTGTGTCAGTGATATCTGGCCTGTGTAGGGAAGGTGGTACATGTATGTCTTATGTCTCCTTTTCTATCTGCCTGTGCATGCTGCTCCAGTCTGTGGTGGTCTCTCAGCTGTATATGTTTGTAGGGGCAGACTGAGACATGTCCCATACCACGGTCAGCCAAAATACTGCAGTGTGACTTGGGCCAGTATATGTAGGGGTAGTGTGTGAGTGGCAGATATGTCGAGATATTTCTGTTCTAAAAGTCCTTGTACTGCGCTGTTCATTTGTTTTCATAGTACGTCACTGTGACTGTGTTGGAATTGGTTGTGGGTATGCACTTTCACAATGGTGTCTATTTTGCAGTGCTGTTACATCCCTGTAGTGCCTGGTATATTTGCAAATAAAAGTGTGACTACCCATACTGGATTTTGGTTACTGTTGTGTCAACCTGCCTGTACTGTGACAGTGCTTGGTGACATGCCTAGGCACTGGTTGTCCTTTCCATAATGTGATGTTATGTCCAAATATTTGTAGGATGTACTGTTGCCTGGCCCCCACAAGTATTGTGTATTTCTGACACATCAGTGGGGTGATGTGTGAATGTCTGTCGCCAAGTAATGTGAAGTAATTTAGTGTTGTACTTGCATATGTTAGGACAGACATGAGGGTGTTACTGCAGCAACTGTGCCAGCTTATCTAGTCCAGTATTTCAGATATGCCCCTATTTTCATGGCTTTCTGCCCCCATTTTGTCAGGCTTGGTGGTCTGGATTGGTTGCAGTAAGGGGTTCTGAGCCTACCTCTCGACTGGCCAGATTGTTTGACTGTCTTGCTTTATTGGTCATATTTGGGTTGTATTCCACAAATTCATTATTTTATTTCCCTGGTCAGTCACACTGCTGATCTGAGGGTGTCTGACAGTAACTGGTGACATAACATTTTGTTTTGAGTACTGTAATCCTTCTGAATATGTATGCTGAAAGAAATTCTGGCAACATTGTACATTTGTCAGTGGAATGATTAAAATGATTCCCTAGTTTTCGGCCATTGTCCCCCCATTTAGACAGCCTTTGGCCAGATGTCTTGCAGTGTAAGTGTTACAGGTATGGTTCTGTGGTTTGAGTCCAGTAAAAAGTTATATATATGTGTGCGTGTGTGTGTGTGTGTGTGTGTGTGTGTGTGTGTGTGTGTGTTTTTTTTTTATATATTTCTGTAGTGCTATATTTGTATATAATGTTGTTAAACTGTTTGTTTTTTTACGTCCTATATCATTTATATGTAGATACAGATATACATATGTACATTATTAATATATTTCCCCATATATATGCATCTTCATACATATATACGTGTGTATTTGTACATATTCAAAACCTGACTTTTATTGTACAGAATGTTTCTGTACTGTTGAATGACTGTCCTGCAGCATATTTTTGATAAACACTGCATTTCCATATCCCAGATGGTCTAGTGGTATGTTGTCTGACTATAGTGTAAAGGGTCCTGTGTTTAACCCCTGGCAGAGCCAGTTATTTTGTTGCTAGGCAGAACGCTGTGGATGATAGCGTGATTACAGCAGTTATAAGCAGTTGTAGGCGGGTTTGCCTGGAGCTAAGCTAAGCAGTGCTTACGTCAGCTTAGCTTCGCTTGTGTCCACTTAAACCCGCTAATTTTAAATAAAGAAAAGAAAAAAGGGAGACAGGAAAGTGGTGAAATATGGGCAAGCAGGGGGAAAAGCAACATGACAGGCAGCTAGGGATGTGCAGGACGGGTGTAGGAAAGGACCATATCTCTGCATTTCTTTGACAGCAACAGCTGAAATCAGGGTGGGCAGTTTGGAATTTAGAGCCTCACACCCCACAGGGAGGGGTGTGAGTGACATACTGTAATGATAATTAGTGGGGAAGACTGAGTAATGGGACCGTGTCTCGGGGCAAAATGGAGAGCTATGTATGGGACGTAATTTTTATTTTTGGGACAGATGGCTTTTTTTTTTTTTAATTTTTTTAAGGTGAGAGTGGGATGATGGGGAATGAGTGTAGGTAAGTGTGGGGAGGAATGTTTGGTAGGAGAGGTTGCATTTGCAGACAGACAAGACACACAACACAGCAGACAGGGGCGGTATGTGACACACTGGGGGGAGACACCTGGGATGGGAGGGTGGTTGGGAATCGGATGCCCATGAGCCCCCTAGAAGGTAGTAGGGGGACTGATATCCCCACCCAGTGGCAGTCACCACTACCCTTACACAGCCCAGAAGGTGGCTGTGCTGGGGGGCTGAGCTGGAGGGGCCAGCGCCAGTCTGCCTTCCACCTGGTGCAGTTGTTCATCCAGCTCCGACTGGAGGACACTGCGCACCATGCCACGGACCTCACGCTGGGTTACAAGTACCTCACTGCATCAGCGTGCAGGGGGGGGACGAGACCACTGTTCATGAATCCAGGGGTCTGTGGTATTTATCACTCTTCTCAACTATTGTGGAACTGTGGCGTTCGTATCGTTAAGTAAACTATGGGGTACAAAGGGGTTTGAAGAAGAGCTTGTGCCTCTGAAAAAATGTTTTTAAGGTATGTTTAATCTTATGAAGGTTTTTTTATAAACCTGTTTGTGTATTAGCAGTGCTTGACTGTGTGTATTTTTTTCCCTTTTCTCCACTGTTATGTGACTGTGGACTTTGTATATTGAAGTAAGGGAGTGTGGAGATCAACGGCTCCCATAAGGGGGTACAAGGGTGCTTGCCTTCCCGCAGAAACACATTTTTAAGCTATGTTTGGTGTAATAACTCAGTTCATAGAATCACATTTGACTGAAAAACTTTGTCAATTTTGTTCAGTCATTTGTGATTCCATGACGTCTGATTCAGCCAGAATGTCTGTACTCTAAATACTGTTGTTTTTGGTTGATAAGTGGATAACGGGGAGTAGCTGTTTGTAGGTACATTTTTAAATCTGTCATTTTGTGTCAGTTTTATGCTGTAAAAGAGGAGGAGTGGACTGATTATCCAGATATGGTAGTTGTATTTCCTTCCAGAATGTTAGAAGGATACTTGGTCTCATTGAGCAGATGGATAAAGATGTTCATCGTGTTTCATTGTTGCAGTCATAACTGTAGGGTGCTCTTGCCGGCAGGCAGCCCGAGGTCGGCCAGAATCCCAAAGTCTGGGTCCGGCGTCGGCTGTACAAGCTAGTACCCTGACGTCAGTACGCTCTGGTACATAGCCCTCAGCCGATGCCATCTTCTCCAGTCTTTCTTGCCGTGCGGTGGAAAGCAGCTCGCAAGTCGTTGGTTGCCGATTTTCGAACAGCGTATTTGGTTGTTGTCGGTCCGAAGTTCTTACTTCTCTTCTTAAAGCTAAGTACCCCGTTGGGGAATCTTTTTCTTGTTCCTCCGATGTCAGAAAAAGTTAATAATTGTATTGCGTGTGGGAAACAAATACCTCATAAAGATTTCCACTCTTACTGTCTACCTTGCTTAGGCCCTGACCACAACGTTTCTTGTTGTCGGTTCTGTGCCAGGTTCAATTCTCGTACTATCAAGCGCAGGTACGACTGGGCTCTAAATTACTTTGGCAGACGCTTCAATTATAGAATGTCGTCGGACACTACCGGAATTCAAAAGAAGCACAAAGACAAGGACAGGCCTCCGAGGTCCAAACAGGACTCGTTGCAGCTGGAGCCAGCGTCCGGTTCGGCTGTCGTCAGTGAGGTGCTTTTGCAGCCCCTGTCGTCCGCCACTTCTGAACCGATGGCGTCACGGACTCCCATGGGGAGCCATCAAGGCCTTCTATTTTATCTGCTGCAGGACCTTCGGACGTCGCTCCCTCAGATGGGTCCGGAACCGCTGTGCAGGTACCGGCTTCTGAGGGGGTATTCAGGCCTACTCACATCACTATATCAAAGACAAAAGCAAAGACAAAGACTCCTGTTAAGTCTAAAGCTCCTGCTCAAGCTACTTCTGAATCTACTCCCAGGACACAGAAGCAATTGTTAAGGATGGCTGAAGATTTGCTTACAATGATTAGGGGTTCTCACCCCCCCTCTGAGAAAAGGCCTCGACAGGATGTTCCTGTGGATTCCTCTGACCAGGCTTCTATATCTTCTGTCTCTTCCTCTGATCAGGAATATTCTTTTCCTCCTTATGAGGATTCGGATGCTGAGGACTCCTTGCCCTCTGCCTCTCCGCCTGAAGATTTTTCTTTTGGGGAAACCTTACATGAGATGAGGGAACATTTTCATTGGGAAGGTCAGGATTATTCTGCTTCCAAGAAGAGGCTTAGAGAATTCCTTCTTCTTCCTCAACATAGGCCTTTCGCTATCCCTCCTGTTCTTGATATTGTGGATGATGCTTTTTCTGAGGCTAATTTGAATCCTGATTCCATGCCTCCTGCTCCTTCTAAGCCTGATAGATTTTATAGGGTTCCTGAGTCTCATTTGTTCTTATTTAAGAACCCTTCTGCGGATCCTGAAACTATTTCTCAGGGTTCTAAGGCTGCTAAAGTTGCTACTTCTAAGAATCCTATTCCCTCTGAGAAGGATTCTCGTGCCTTAGACAGGCGGGGTAAAAAGGTATATACTTCTGCTACCCTTTCTGTTAGGGCTTTAAATTGCCAGTTTCATATGTTTAAGTATCAGCAATTTCTTTTGTCTGTTTTAAAGCAAAAGCTTGCTTCCCTTCCTGCATGTGCAGAAGATAAAGAACTACAGGATGTATTGCATGCAACTGAACAAACATAGCTTGCATTGTGGTTTTGATGCTTTGGATGCTTCTTGCAGGGCCGCAGCCTCTGGTACTGTTATCAGGAGACATGCTTGGCTTTGTGAACAAAGTTTACCTGAACAGGTTAAGGCTAAATTATTAGATGCCCCTGTTCAGCATGATGTTCTTTTCGGATCTAAGGCTGAGGAGGTTATTAAAAAGATGGAAGAAAAGGCAAAATCTATGCAAACTGTGAAAGATTTCTTGCAAGTTCAGCCTCCTAGATTTTCCAGGAATTGGCCCTCTAAAAATTGGTCCTTTCCCACATCTGACAGGCCTCAAAGGGGAAGATATAGACGCTCCAGAGGTCGTGGCCAAGCTCAGGCCTCCTACAGATCGAGACAATGGACTGCTTCTTCACCTAGAAGGGGAGAAGACAGATCCCAATCTCAAAGAAAGCAAACTCAATGACTCTCTCGGTTGGGCTACAGGACCTCTTTACCTGGATGCCCCTCTCTGAGGAAAACTTTCTCCTTTTTACAGAAATTGGACTCGTATTACCCAGGACAAATGGGTATTGGACGTGATTTTAAAAGGCTACAAATTCCACTTTCATACCCTGCCAAGGGCTTTCGGTTGGCCAGATCTGCCAAAACATCAATGGTCAGAGGCCTTAAATCAAGTGGATGCTCTTCTGGCCATGAGAGGCATAGAGCCTGTTCCACTCTCAGAGATGGGAAAAGGTTTTTATTCAAGGCTGTTTCTGGTTCCAAGAAAACAAAGCTCATGGAGACCTATTCTGGACCTTTCTGTGTTAAACACCTTTTTGGAAATTCCAAAATTCAAGATGCTTACTCTGCAGCAGCTGATTCCAATGCTCTCTCAGGACGCCTGGATGGTGACATTGGACCTAAAGGAAGCTTATTTACACATTCCCATCAGGCAGGAACGCAGGAAATTCCTCCGATTCAAGGCAGGTTCGAGACACTTTCAATTCTCTGTACTGCCCTTTGGTTTATCTACTGCGCCCAGAGTCTTTACTAAGTGCCTGGCACCAGTAGTGGCTTATTGCAGACTTCAGGGGATTCAGATTTACCCCTATTTGGACGACTGCCTTATTCAGGCAGACAGCAAGGATTTTTTACTTCAACATCTGGATTTTGTTCAACGTCTTCTCCTCCTACTGGGATTCTCAGTGAACACAAAAAAGTCACATTTGATCCCTTCTCAACAAATGGTATTTTTGGGAGCGCTCTTAAATACAACCTTACAAAGGGCCTTCCTCACTCCAGAAAAACAAATACAGCTGGCTTCAATTTTCAAGACTTTGGCAACTCTAACTCAGCTCACTGCAAGGAAATTCCTGCAGGCACTGGGCTACATGGCTTCCTGCATTCTGTTGATTCCAAATGCAAGGCTTCATATGAGAAAGCTTCAATGGTATCTGAAAAGTGTATAGTCACAGCATTGCCACGATCTGGACACTCTGATTCCCTGCCTCCAGAAGGAGTTCCTTTGGTGGTCCAGGGTGTGTGCTTTAAACGAAGGAAAGCCTTTCCGTCTTCTCAACCTTCTCAAGTCATAACCACGGACGCCTCGTATCATGCTTGGGGAGCACATTTTCTAGGCAATTGCCAGCAGGGAACCTGGACAAAGGACCATCTTCACTGGCACATCAATCTGAAGGAAATGTTGGCAGTTCAAAATGCTCTTCTAGCCTTCAAGAACCTTTTGCATCCAGGGCCTCTTTTGATTCGCACAGACAACACCACAGTCATGTGGTACATAAACAAGCAGGGGGGTTCTCATTCGTACCCCCTTTGCAGACTAGCTATGGCTTTATGGGACACAGCTCTAAATCTGAATCTACATCTCCAGGCTCAATTCATCCCAGAGAACAGAATCTCTTAGCAGACAGCCTGAGCAGAAACATTTTAGATCCTCACGAATGGATGCTAGACACCAACTTATTCAACAGGATTACTGCAGTTTGGGGATGTCCCCAGATAGATCTGTTTGCATCCCATCTCAATCATCAGCTGCCTCGCTTTTGCACCAGGTCCTTCCACAAAACAGCTTGGAAAGTGGATGCCCTGTCCTTCAGCTGGAGAAACCTTCGGGATATGCCTTCCCTCCTCTTCCTCTACTTCCTCGGGTATTACTAAAGATAAAACAGGACAAGCCCAAGTTCCTCATCTTGATTGCTCCAAATTGGCCTCGACAGTTTTGGTATCCAACTTTAAAGCACCTGTTCTTGGAGCCTCCTTGGATTCTCCCTCTGAACCCTTCTCTTCTGTCCCAGCATCAGGGTCAGTTGCTACATTCCAATCTCAAGACCCTTTGCCTGGCAGCTTGGCTCTTCAAAGGAATTTGATTTCTTCTAGTCTTCCCAAACAAGTTTTGGATGTTCTTTTGGAAGCTAGACGGCCTAGCACTAGGAAATCCTATGCCTCTAAATGGAAGAGATTTTGTATTTGGATGCAGGACCGAGGCTTGGACCCACTGGTGCCTGATCTCTCTTCTATTTTGCTTTACCTTTCGAATCTTTTGTCTAATGGACTTTCCTTTTCTTCCATTAAGATTCATGCTTCTGCTATTTCTGCTCATTTCAATACTGATCCTCCTGTTTATAAGTAAGAGTGGTGTGAGAGGGTTACTCCTCCTTCAAAAACATTATGCAAGTGATGCCCCACTGTATGGTGACGTATTCTTTGAATTGTGGTTAGAGAACACAAGTTTTCAACCATTTGATTTCTGCATTTTGTAGTTCGAGCTCAAGAAGTGTGTGTTTGTGTGCGTGTGTTTATAATGTTATTTTAGGGTAGCCACTGAGCCAGCCTGATTTTTGATGGAAACCAGGGTACCCAGAAAATCTGTGCTAATGTGGAAGAACATGCAGATTCCCACAGACAGTAGCAGGAAATTAGGCTTGAATTGCAGACCTTAGAGCTGTGAGGAAGATAACTTAACTGCTGTGTCACCTTGCGCTAAAGACCTAAAAGTGTGTCAAAAGGATGGCTGGAGCTTTGATAATTGCAGAGCACAAGAATGTTTATTACTGTAACTTAGGCAGCAGAAAATGGAAAGGAGTTATTGTCAAACTTAGGAAGCCCATAACAAGAAAAATAACCAGAGATCTTGTAGAGGTATTGGAGATATTTCAGAAATTGTATGACATTTTTTATAAAGCAGAGAAATGTGTAAATCAAGCAACAGCACAAATGGAAAATTTTATGGAGTACTTAATTGTTGAGCCTCATCTACCTTGAACCTTGTTATAATTAACAGGATAGGAGGAAATGAGAGAAAACAGTAATATATAATCAATCTGTAGGAATGTCTGGGACAATATGATATTTTAAAAGGAGGTGAGGCACCAACATCCTGGAAAACAGCTGTGGTGGCTGTAATGCCTAAAGATGTTAAAGACCCATCAGACCCAGCTTCATATAGACCCATTTCAGTTTGTAAACCATGATTATAAAGTTTGTGTCTGTACTAGCTAAAAGAATGGCAGTGGTATTGCTAACATTGATAGATATGGATGAGTGTGGTTTGGAGGGTAGGGAGACATTTGGCATTAATAGAAGAATGAACCAGAGGGAAGCAGAATGTAAGGAAATACCTTGGTGGTTTGTGGGTCTTAATGCAGAGGAAGCATTCAGTGGATTAAGCTGGGATTCTGTGAATAGGCCAATGGAAGGATTTACATTCCCTGATAAAATAAGGTTAATTAGGAGGATATACGGAAGATTGGAGGCAAAAGTTGAAGTGGAACAGTTCCTCTCTGATAAGCTGTGTTTGAACAGAGGAACCATGCAGGGTTGTAATCTTTTTTCTCTTTACTGGCTTGATATTTAGAGCCACTGGCAAAGAAAGTAAGGGACTCAGAAATTCAAGGATATAATTAGCATGGTAATTGAGAAAAGTTGGCTTTGTTTTCAGATATTGTTTTGTACCTGATAAATACAGAAGAGTACATCTGTGTGTTCAGGAACATTAATCTGGTAGTAGATTAAGGCAAGAGGTAAGTGGGATAAGTTGATCCTTCCAGTAGAACAAAGTGGGTTAGATTGCCTAATTTGAAAGGATAGTTTAGAGGTACACAATTAAGGCTCATGTACTCCCACATCCAAAAAGCATGCTGTTTCCATCTCAAACTCACCCAAGAATGGAGCTGTGGACAGCAACATGAACTCTAGTGGTGCCCTGTGGGGGTAAAGTTGTATAGACCAAAAGTTTTGGGCATCTACAGTGGTGTGCAGTATTTTCAAGATAGAACAGTGGTCACAGGCTGTGCCTCATGGCAGGGCTAGCCACTTGACAATGTAAAATATGGCTATAGGCAATTTGGTCATGTTAACTAATGTCACCACATGGACATGGATATTTGCTGATTATAAGTGGACTGAAGACCAGATCTACTCTGACCTACACCAGAGACCTATGCCAATAGTAGGAGGGATGTTTGTGGTGTCCCTATTAGACATCCCTGAGTCAATAAGTTATTGGACGGCCTGTGTCCTGTTGCCCAGTTTGGGGTACCTGGGATAGCTCTGTTGAGCAAAAGCTGGGCAAAAATCATATCAACCTGCCAAACATGAACTAAGAATTGCTACACTCAGTGTAGGCTCACTGACATGATGAAGCTTGGAAGTAAGTTATGTAATGATAAGGAGGAGGCTGGACATCTCTTTATCCAGGAGGTAAGATTGAAGGGCAGTGCAGCAAAGACACTTGGCTTGGGATCCACAGTCTACTACTCAGGAGGAGGGCAGACTAGAAGTAGTGTGGGAGTTGTGATGAGGGAGAGGCTTCAGAAGGCAGTGCAGAATGTAATCCAATTAGTGACAGACTTCAGACTGCAAATTAATTATAGGGTAGTATTCCTAATCTCAGCCAGTATCCCACAGCAGGGTTATGATAGTGTGGAAAAGAGTGCTTTCAAACAGCAGTTCCAGGATATACTAGATAAAGCAGGACAATGTGAATTGGTGGTAGTAATAATAGGTGCATTCAAGTCACCTATCAGGGCAGACAGAATAGGATATTAGGACTGCCACATGGTTGGGGCAACAGGAATAAAGGAGAGACTATTATAGACTTTTGTCTGGCAGATGTCTTCACGGTAGCCAATACATGGTTTAGAAATAGTGTGCGTCACAGAATTACATACTGCTGAGATGGCTAAGTGGTTAACTGCTGTGACTGTAGTGTACAGAGTCCTGGGTTTGAGCCTTGCAGAGGCTGTTTATTTTCTCATCATCACGAACATGGGAGCACAATGTTCAACACCGGAAGTATACCCCTCACTGGTGAGATCAGATCACAAACTAATCTCGCTGGAGGTCCTCATCCCACCCCCACCTGAAATAAAAAAGACCACAGTAAAGAACTTCCCAAAAGCCGACTTCACACTTCTAAAGACTAGTGTGGTCTCCTTTAAGGCCCCCGAGTCAGCGGAAAACAGTACTCAAGCCGCTGAATCACTTACAAATGCCTTCTACCAGCACCTGCAGGACTGCATGGATAAGGCAATCCCAAGCAAAACAAAGACTCTTTGTACCAAAGGCAAGCGTCCAGTCTGGTGGACCCCAGCCATAAACAAACTCTACAACAAAAGGAGGAAGCTACTACAAGATAGAGCAAAATCCTTAAAGGGTAAGACACCCTTGATCACTATAAGTAAAAAACTAAGAGCTCTCATAAAATCATCCAAAGCAAATTTCGAGAGAAAAATAGCTAAAGACTCAAAAGACAATCATAAGGCCTTCTTTAGCTATGTTAGAAACCTAGGAGGAAACTCCCAGATATGCTCAGAACTAGTTCAAAATGATGTGAAGATTACTGATCCTACAGACATTGCCAACATACTGGCTGACAGGTTCAGTGCAAACTTCTCACCCCTCCCCCAAAAGGAGAGATATCTATACCAAATGATTGCAGCCCCCAAACATCTCCAGCGCCCAAGTGAGAACTGCTCTCTCCAAAGCAAAAACACAGCATCCATGGGACCTGATGGTGTCCCCGGCTGTGTGCTCCACTTAACTCAATGAGGAATTAAACCCACAGCTAGGACAGCTGTTTAATCAAAGTCTTACCTCTGGATGCACCCAGGAGTGGCGCACTGCAACTGTGGTCCCACTTCACAAAGGCGGTGCCTCCACCGACCCTGGTAATTACCGCCCATTAGCTTGACAAGCCTTATCTGCAAAGCCATGGAGAGGATCATAATGGACCTCATAAATAAAGACATTGGGAATTTGCAGACTTTGGATCCAACCCAGTTTGGCTTTGTCAAAGGCAGATCATGCCTTTAAACTTGGTTGACTTTTCAAACAGTCACCAAAGCCATTGATGAAGGAAAGGCAGTCCATACAGCCTACCTCGATCTGGCTAAGGCCTTGATACAATACCCCACTCGGGTATCATTGAAAAACTCATCAGCTTAAATGTTAACCCATACATCACAAGATGGGTTGCAAACTGGCTGAGTGACAGAACCCACAGAGTCAGAGTTGCTGGCGCCATGTCAGACTCAAAGCCTGTCACAAGTGGTGTCCCACAGGGCTCAGTCCTGGGCCCACTCTTGTTTGGCATCTACTTTTCTGAAGTACAAGCAAACACAGGAGGGTTATGGCTGACAAAGTTTGCAGATGACTGCAAACTGGGCGCCATAGTAGAAAACACATCTGACACAGATATCCTTCAGAAGGGTCTCACAGAAACGGATAACTGGTGCCAGAGCCACGGCCTAAAGTTAAATGCCAAAAAATGCATAGTCATACCCTTCGGGAAAAACAAGGTTACCCCTAGCTACCAAATAGGAGGCAATCCACTGAGCACAGAAGAAGTTATCAGGGACCTGGGGACCCAGGTTGATAGTAGTCTGTCATTCGACACCCATGTAGCTAAAGTAGTTAGGAAGACCTTCTACATTGCCCACCTTATCATGAAGGGATTCTCATCTAGATCAAGGGAGGTTATAGTCTCCTTTACTCATCACTCCTCAGACCAATGATTGGATTCAATGCCCCAATTGGAAAGTATCTGCCCCGAGACCTGCAGCAGCCGGAGAGGCCACAAAGTTCCTCACCAAAAGGATAAAGGGTCTCAAAAATCTCTCCTATGCTGCCCGACTGAAAGAACTCCAGCTCTATTCAGTCGCCACCTTGCTCAGAGGTGACCTTTGCCTAACATACAAGGCCATGTCAAACCCAGATTTGATGAATATGCTTCACCTCAAAAATCTAGATCCATCAGAGCCACAAGGGCGGAGACTTAAACCTGACACGGCTATTAATAGGACGTGCTGGAGGGATAGATTCATCACCCAAAGACTCCCTATGCTGTGGAACAGAATCCCGGTACATGTGAGGCAGAGCACCTCGCTGGCCTTGTTCAAGAGAAATCTTGACCAATGGATGGGAGATCGCAGATATACCCCAGGGATTACCTCAGTGTCACTGCTCGACAGAGGCACAGCAAAATAATGGGTATAGTTCCCCATACTAAAGGGGTGGCGCAAGCCACAAAACGATGGGCTAGGCTTGTAAATGCCCTCGGGCAGATAGCCTAGTATGAACCTATGAACCTATGAACATACAAGAGTGGTCAAGGCCAACATGCAACTCTGCTAGACTTCTTCATAGTAAGGAAAAGACACTGGGGTAGAAAAAGTGATTGCAAAGTCATTCCCAGTGAAACCTTTTGCCCACAGCATAAACCACTGATTGCTGCAATTGGCTATAAGCAGTGACCAGAGAAGGTTCTAAGGTCAACCGACAAAGCTGAGGACCTGGAAGTTGATTGGAGAGAAAGCACTACAATTCAAATAATTACTGAGGGCTGTAGCACCTCAAAAAGAAGAGGAAATAGGTAGAGTTGAAGAATGGCAGCGTCTCAAACCAGCATGTGTGAGGACTGCAGAAAAGATGTGTGGCCGAGCCAGGTATGGAAATAAGGTACCTACGGAAAGCTGGTGGTAGAATGCAGAAGTCCAGGAAAGTCTTCGAAAGAAAAAGGAGTGTGGGAAAAAGTGGAAGATAGAAAAGACAGACCAGGCTAGGAAGGAATACTGGTTGGCCTACAGGCTAAGAAAAGAGTTAAAATTGCACCAGAGGCACTCATAACAGCTTCTGGAAAGTGAGTCAGTAGATGGCACAGAGAGACTATATCAGGTTAGAAGACAAAGATAAAGAAAGTAGTCGGGCACCCTTCATAAGGGATGTTGGTGACGACCTGCCCAGCAGTCCACAGGACATCAAAGGCAGATGGTAGAAGTTCTTCCAGCATCTTCTGAATGAAGAAAACCCCACAGAAGCTGTACTGCCCCAGGCATAGCCTACAGTGAGAAAAGAGGAGGAGCCCGCCATAGAAACAGTAAGAACAGCACTAAGGAAAATGAAGTCAGGGAAAGCACCAAACATGGATGATGTCAGTGCAAGTATGATAAAGGTGCTCAGTGAGACAGGGGAGACGTGGCTTCCGAGGGTAATCGTAGCAGTATGGAGAGAGAGCTTTAATCACAGATGACCGGAGAATAAGCATATTAGTGCCACTGTTCAAGAACGAAGAGGTCATTGAGTTATGGGTAGTACAGAGGTATGAAACTCCTGTCACATTGCATAAAAATTCTGAAGAGGGTGATTGATAAATGAATATGCAGAGTAGATTTAACATGGAAGATGAGCAGTTTGGATTCAGATCAGGATGCAGCATAACTGACCCAATGTTTGCAGTTAAGTAGCTAGTTGAGAAGAAGCTAGAGATGAGGAAGGAGTCCAACTGGGCATTCTAGTTTTGGAGAAAACATATGACAAGGTCCCAAGAAAGTGGATTTCAGAAGTCCTGCAGTTATCCAAAGTCCCAGAAACATTGGTAGAATTAGTGCAGGCTATGTAGAAGGACCCAATGACTCCAGTACAGGGGTTCCTAGTGGGAGTGGTTGTGCACCAGGGTTCAGCTCTTAACTGACTGCTGTCCATACTGGTGATGGACTACATTAGCAAACGGGTCGGAGAGGACAGCTCAACAAAGTTACTGTATGCAGATGATGTGGCATTACAGGCGGTCTCTGAGCAAGAACTTCAGCATAGAATAGGAGAATGGAAGAATTGAATGCAAAATTGAAGGCACAGACTGAAATTGAATACAGATAAGACCATTGTAATGGCAGTAAATGGGGGATCAGAAGAAGCTAAGAATGAAAATAGAGGAGAAAATAACCAGTTCCACTAACAGTTTCGAGTATCTGTTAGGGGTAGCTGAGAAGGGAAGGCTGAATGTGGAGGTCAAAGCTAGAGTCAGAAGGGCTGCAGCCAGTTGGCACAAGTGTGTCAGGTGTAATGTATGACAGAAGAATGCCAAAGAAGCTGAAAAGTAAGATGTACAAGAGTGGTATGAACTGTACTGTTATGTGCTACAGAAACCTGGGCAGTAAAGGCAGAGCAGTTGAAGCTAGAGATGATTGAGATGAAGTGCCTGAGATGGGATGGTAGGATACACACTATGGAACAGACAAAGAAATGACATGAGAGCAAAAGCCAAAGTAGCTCCATGTTGTAGAAAAGGTCAAAGGAAACAGATTATGGTGGTTTGGGCACATGAGCAGAAAAGCAGAAGGCAGTCTGGTGAAGATTTGGGACAAGTGTGAATGCAAGATGAAATAAGGGTGTCCAGTAAAGAGCTGGATGGATTGTGCAAGAGAAGACCTGCAACTGTCGAGCATGAGTGTTGAAGAAGGTAGAAGAGTGTCATTGAATAGAGAGACAGACTTGGCGACAGTTGATAGGATGCCCCAACCCCATGTAGAGAATGAGGAAAAAAGGGGGATGATTATGATTGCCTAAGGTTGATATATATAACGCAAGCAGAAGGTTATAATTCAAAGTAGAAAGGGATTATGATAAAGCAGGGGCATAATTCAAGAAATAAGGAGAGAGTGATATTTTGGATTCACATCCTTAAGGGAAGATGCAGTGGGATGAGGCCAAGAAAACATTTGGACTGCTGGCTAGAGACTGCTTTCCATCCCACTAACTGATATCAGAGTACAGATGAAAGGCATAGGAGAATCCTAAATGAAAGACCTGCTTTGGTAGAGCTTTTAGTTGAATCTGGAACAGAATCTGGTGTCAGTAACTATAAGAATTAATTGGAGGTTAAAAAAGATTGGAAGGAGAGCTTGGATAAACAATTTACAGCTGAACAATGGGAGGGCATATGCAAGTCCAGAAGGTTTAGGATTTTTGCTTGGAAGTGTTTGCTTAGGTATTTTTATACCCCAAACAGACTTAAAAGAATTTTCCTCTGTTATATGGCAAATGTGGAGATGTGATGAGCGGAGGAGGAGGTAGTTGGGAACATATGTATTGGAAGCGTAATGGGTTGGCTGATTTTAAAATTTCCGTACAGAGTACTCTCAGAAATATTGAGTGAACAAATGGGTGTAACCAAGGAAATTATTCTTTTGAGCTCAGACACAGGATCTGAATTGTTTAGACATAGTAAGGCATTGTTAAGTTTAATTTTAGTTGCTGCCAAAAAAGCAATTAAAAAATGAAAATCAAAGTCTGAACCAACTGTATTTGAAGTACTGAATATTGTAACAGAGATAAAAGAACTGGAAGAGGGATCTTTAGAAAAAGGCAGGAGCAATTTTTATAGAAATGGAAATTGTGGGAACAGTATATGTAAAATAATGTTCCAGAAGAGAGATTGTAAGGGAAGGCTGGAATTGAGCATGTACTTTTGGACAGATGATAGTGATGAAAAATAGTATATCTGGTATATAATGTATGTAATTGGAAAGATGTTAATGTTCTTTGTTTAATTTTATATTAATGTATGTTTGCCATTGTCTTAATTCATAGTTTTGTTAAAGGTGTTTAAAAACGGATGACTGTAGCTGGAACACAAATAAAACTATGAGCTTTTTTGGAAGCCTCTCTGCTTAGTCTTTCATAGTGTCATCTGTACATTAAAGAATGTTAAATGTGCCTGATGCACCAAGGTGGTCAAGTCTAGCTAGGAGCCTGATTGTGAATGGAACTGTTGCTTGCCTACAGGGTTATGACTCCTGCATTGTTCAGATTGCTGTTTGTTTTTTTTTTTTTTTTTTTTTTTTTTGAGTTATTGTCAGATTTAAAAAATTCTTAAACTGAGGTATGGTTAAATTTTGTGGAGTAGTTACCCAGAATGTCATACATAGACTTGCACAATACTTGAAGTGATGGGTAAAGGTCATAGGCCTAGAGTAAACTTCTAAACTAATTTCATCTTAATCAGTATCTCCCTTTTTGCAGTTAGCCAGCAGTGAATTACATCTCTGTTAGGTCAGAGCATTGGCTTCCCCCATTTCCACATTAGGGTTGTTCAGCAAAATGATCAATGGATGTGTAACCACAGCTGAGAACTTGTAAAAAAGCTGTTTTGAGTTTCAGCTGAATTTATTAGGCCAGCCATTTACGATTACTGAATATAAGTTCCTGTGTCTTTGGATGGAGGCTGTGGTGACTAAAAAGTGGGGATAACTTTATTTTAATTTTCTTACTTTTCCTGTTACAAAGGAAGTAAACCTATATGCAGTTTACAAGCTCACTGAAAGCCAACATGTATTCTGTCTGATGTTTCAAGTTGCCGAACAAAAATTGGTGTCCTTCTGTTAGCCTATCCCACAAGTTGTGATTTAAGGTCTGGTGACTGCTACCAGTGCCATTTTTTTTTTTTTTTTTTGAATTTACAAAAAGCCTTCAACTTCCTAAGTGAATGCTGTCTCATAGAAGTGATTATATCATTAATGTGGAGTGGAGATTCTGATAGTGTTGTGGTAGGCCAAACTTATTATGGGTATACTACAGGATGTTATCCTGTTCAGTCTTTATAAACGATCTCTGGAGACATTGTAGTAACCGTGTGTAAGCTTGGAGACTGACTGCTGTTGATGTTTACTGTTTAATTCAGTTAACACCAAAGCTGTACTTTTTGGTACCCTCCTTAATAAGGACAGGAAACCTGTCGAGGCCTATTTATTCTAAGTTCATGGTTAAATATATTTGTGATTTGATTAGCAGGTCATCGTCTTTGTAAGCCTTTACCATTGTTTCTTCCTGATTTAAAGATTAATGGGAGTGTGCTGTTCATTTATGCTAACCTTTAGGCAGTTGTCTATTCACAGTCCTAAAAGGAAGGTTGGGAAAATCATTTTTGTTTGGGCACTTTGCTAGTGTCAGTAAGCCTTCATCATGGGCAGTCAGTTTTTACATTGTGGTTTTATACATTTGTTAACCGGGTAACCCCACTGCGCGAAAATTACTTTTTTCATGGATGACCTAGGAGCACTGCCTGGTTAAGTGGCTTATTCACAGTCGCACATTTTAATTATGTATTTTACTTTTTAAGTATTCTTAAAAAAATGACTTGATACCACAAAAGAGTATCACTGAGAGAAGCCTCTTCCTCTTATCACTGACAAAAGAGGATTATGGATTTGGACCTTTTGATCATCATAATTTACTTAGTGTTCCATACATGGATATCAAGAAAGTCACCTTGAGAACACAGGCAAACAAAGCTCAAGAGGTGAATCTTGACCTGTATGTCGAGAACATATAATAAAAGTTAGGACTGGGGGACAACCACTTGTAATGCTCTGTAGCATATGGAGCTTTATCTTCCCCGTACTCTACCAGTTGCAAGAAAAAAAGCAAGATGTAGGATTATGAAGTGTTTCACGTTTTTTTAAAGCTATTAAACAAAAGCCATAAAACAGTGTTGCCACACAGACTGGGCAGAAGTGAAGTATACTTCTGAGAAGGAATTACCTTAAAAGCTGTTTTTGCCACGTTTCCCTGTTCAGTTCATACTCCTCTGCCTCTGTAAAAGAAAATGAAAAAAACATAGTACACTTGGAAGAAGGGAACATACATGCAAATACAAAAAATAATGTGATCCTAGTACGTATGTGCATATATGTTGGGGATTGCTATAATAGTTAAGTGTTTACTTCACAGACACAAGGGTATAGAGTTCTCACCTTAGAAAGGGAAATTGACTAGACTTAAAATGACTTACAACAGCAGGTAGCCTAAATCTAACCTTTGAACCTACAGTACTTGCAGTAAAACTTTGGTTTGGTTCCTAATCTTTGCCTACATTTAGACAAACATGTCAGATGATGTCAACGCAGGTCAATAGATCTGCTCCTGAACTGTTCACCAGAATAGTTGATGCCAGTGACATCACTCACCATCTTGGCAAACTGTTGCAAGGCATCCAGTTATATAAATGGGCCATCTTGATGGCATTGCAAACGCATCTTAAAGCCTCTGTTGAGGAGGTGCATGAAAATCCTGCTTTGTCACCAAGCAAAAAGCCCTGATGTATCCAGTACCTGAGGAAGTTGCATCACTCAGCAGGTCAACTGAAACCACAAAGTGGTAGCTTTGTGTGCATTACCAAATGTTAGTATCAAAACCACAAAGTGGTAGCTTTGTGTGCATTACTAAATGTTAGTATCATGGGCAGCTAGAGAAAGTATCATTGGCGGAGAGCCATGGAGCTATGAGCTTAGTAAGTTCCATGTGTGAGCATAGTGTGCATATATCCATGAATGACCATAGCGTGCACGTGTTCGATTTAACACGAGGATGAGCTGGCTAACGCTTCTTGGGCGTGATAGTGAAGTGAATTATGGTAGCTGGCATTAATAACAGGTGACGGAAACGGAAATATTTTCATCTTACTGTTTCTATGTTTTTGATGTTAGTGGCATGAAACAACATGCCTTCTTTCATAAATAGTGGACTGAATTTACCTGGTTGTCAGTCAGCCAGTGACAGTCATGTGAAGACGTGCACACCTGCACAAAATGTTGGTGCAGGCTGCTTTAACTTATGCAGCATTAAACAGACGGTAAACTGCAGAGCTGTAAAGTAGGGGCAGATTTATAGATCACTGCATGACTAGAGCTGCGTTGTACAATTGTGCTGAGCAAACTTACTCTGCGAGGATGCTTCTAATTAGAAGTTGGGTAATGGGTCACTCAGTTTTTCCATAGTGACAGTTGCATTTCCATACATAGTCTTAATGCTTTGTATTCTCCATTTAGTGAGCAGAGTTGCCTTAGGCAGTGTTCTAATATTGATTTGGATGAATTTTAGGCCCACAGCTGTAAAAAACTTTAGACAAGGCTTCTGGGGAATAATGTTGTATGTTGTATAGTCCAAGAGAAGAAGATGGCAGGTAATCGGGTATTCTGAATATTTTCAGTGTCCCGTATTAAGCAAGATATTTTATATGATCATAGAAAGTTACTAGGCTAATGGCCCCAGGGTTCTTAAAAGTCTACACAAGTTCTACCCTTACTTCCATGATCAGCACCAGTTGCCTCTGTCCAAGAGGGACACTGGTGGAACCCCCCCCCCAGGGTGATTTTACGGTTGCCCTTTCCAGTCGTTTAGATTTTGTTTGAAGACCGCCAATGAGGTGCTCTGTTTGACATGAAGTGGGAGTCCATTCCAAGGTATGGTAACCTCTGGGAGACAAATCTGTCCCTCCAGCAGGTTGTATTTGTCATACCAGGTGATGGTCTTTAGAGCGAGTAACCCATGTACCATTTGACTCACAGATATGCAGCATTGCCAATAAAGCAGGGTCGAAATTTGCCTTGTATGCAAGGCATAGAACACCTCTGAGTAGTCTATATGAAACGGAAGAAAGTGACAGTGATTTCAGATGATCCACATTGGACAGATGCTGAAGACCTTAAATTTTCTTTGTGAGGAACCTTTGTGGTCTCTCTAGGTGGTGCAGGTGCTTGGAAAGGTACATACCAAAGGGGTGCTGTACTCAATTATTGGCCTGATGAGGAAGAAGTACAGAGAGGTTATAACTTCTTTCTTTCTGGAGGCAATGCTCTTACTTATGACATGAGCGATACAGAATGCCCTTCTTACCACTTTGGAGACATGGTGGTCAAAGGTAAGGTTGCTGTCTACCTGTGTGCCCAGGTCACTGCATTTACCAAAAGGTTGCATTGAGTTTAAGGCCATGACTTTGGCAGCAATCATTTGTTTGTGTAAGACCGCCTTGTAGGATGTTAACATTGTTTGGAGAGTCTATGACCACTCCCAGTTTGCCATCAGCAAACTTTGTCAGCTACAGGCTTTTGGTTTTAGTTTGTACCTCTGAGAAATAGATTCCAAACAGTAGAGGTCCCAGGACTAATCCCTGTGGAACACCGCTGGTTACAGGTCTGCTGTTGGAGGTGTATTTCCCTGTTTTGACTATATGGGTTCTATCAGTGAGCCAGTTAGAGACCCATCTAATGATTATAAGGGTTGATACCTAGCTGGGTGAGTTTGTCAATGATGCCTGAGTGGGGGATAGTGTCATAAGCCTTGACTAAGTCTAGGTAGGCTGTGTACATAGATTTCCCTTAGTCCAGGGCCTTGGTGATGGTCTCAAAAGAAGTCCACCAGGTTTAACAGGCATGATCTCCTTTTACAAATCCAAACTGAGTAGGGTCAAGGGATTGGAGATTGCCTATATCTTTCTTGATAAGGTCCATGACGATTCGCTCCATGGCCTTGCAGATAAGGCTAGTCAGGCTAATAGGTTTATAAAATAAACAAGGTGAACCATACAACTGGATACACGAACACCTTTAATACAAAATTTAACATCCACGTTCACTGAGCGCTTTCACCCATAAGCATCATGGGTTTCATCAGAGTAATGTTACAAATGCAGCAGCTACTTTTATACCAATAATTGCCCAATCAAAATAGTGTATTTTAATTGCTTAATTGATTATTCGATCAAAATAGATAATTAACTAACTATAATATATATTGTATTAAAAACATTGACATTAAAAAGTATATAATAGTTTTTATATAACTAGTCTCTTAATAAATTAGTATTGTGATGTAAAAACTTTAGTAAATATATAAATAACAATAAATACATTCAATAATTAATGATAAACAAATAATTTAAATATTATATGATTTAAGCTTCAAATAAGAGGTAGTTGAGATATGCTCGTTAATACCTGGCTTGTTACATGCATCTAGTCTTAACTGCCACAAACATTCTTTTAACTCTAGTAATGTATTAACATCACCTTCATTACTGTTAATTTGAGGTATCCTATCAATCACAAAAAACAAAAACCTTTTAAAACTTGTACATTTTGTACTGTGCATATATAGTGAACTAGTATTCTTCTTATTTCTAATGTCCCTGTCATGTTCTGCAATTCTGTCCTTTAACTTTCTAATAGTTTTACCTATATAGAAGGCTGGACATGACAAACATGTTGCTATATAAACAACTAGTTTGGTGTTGCAGTTAACATACCCTGGACATCCAATAGTTCGATTGTGGTCTTTAATGCTAACATAAGGTCCATCATTAATAAATCTACAACCTCGACAGAAACCACATTTCTTCATTTGTGAGTGTTTATAAATAACCTCACTTTCAAAATATTCTTTAAGATTTTTTCCTCTGCTATATACAATAATTGGAACATTACCTATATATTGTGTAATCTCTGTTTGTTTGGTTACTAAAAACTGTTTTCCATACTTCATTAACACTATTTGCCATCATATTTATGTTATTGGTGTATGGCAATACACTTGTTTTCAGAAAATCATCTTTCTTCTCTTCTTGCCTATCACTGGACATACCATATTTTATAATTGGCTTAAAACTAATACTTCTTTTGTGATATATTTCTTTTTTAATTTGGTCGAGCAATCTATTCGGATAACCTCTGTCAACTAATAGTTGTATCAAAAAATCCATTTATAAAATAAATTCCTTCTCCTCACTTATTATCCTAGATAGCCTCACCATCTGCCCTTTAACTAAATTGCGTTTTTGAAAGTAAGGATGGACCTTATGTTAGCATTTAAAGACCACAATCGAACTATTGGATGTCCAGGGTATGTTAACTGCAACACCAAACTAGTTGTTTATATAGCAACATGTTTGTCATGTCCAGCCTTCTATATAGGTAAAACTATTAGAAAGTTAAAGGACAGAATTGCAGAACATGACAGGGACATTAGAAATAAGAAGAATACTAGTTCACTATATATGCACAGTACAAAATGTACAAGTTTTAAAAGGTTTTTGTTTTTTGTGATTGATAGGATACCTCAAATTAACAGTAATGAAGGTGATGTTAATACATTACTAGAGTTAAAAGAATGTTTGTGGCAGTTAAGACTAGATGCATGTAACAAGCCAGGTATTAACGAGCATATCTCAATTACCTCTTATTTGAAGCTTAAATCATATAATATTTAAATTATTTGTTTATCATTAATTATTGAATGTATTTATTGTTGTTTATATATTTACTAGAGTTTTTACATCACAATACTAATTTATTAAGAGACTAGTTATATAAGAACTATTATATACTTTTTAATGTCAATGTTTTTAATACAATATATATTATAGTTAGTTAATTATCTATTTTGATCGAATAATCAATTAAGCAATTAAAATACACTATTTTGATTGGGCAATTATTGGTATAAAAGTAGCTGCTGCATTTGTAACATTACTCTGATGAAACCCATGATGCTTATGGGTGAAAGCGCTCAGTGAACGTGGATGTTAAATTTTGTATTAAAGGTGTTCGTGTATCCAGTTGTATGGTTCACCTAATAGGGTTATAGTTCCCGGGGTCAATGGAAGCACCACCTTTGTGCAAGGGGATAATGGTGACCATTTTTCATTCAGCTGGGATGAAGCCAGAGCTTAGACTATGACTGAAAAGGGTACCCAGTGGTGTTGTTAATTCTTGTTTGAGCCCATGTAGGATACAACCTAGGATGTTATAGGGTTCTACAGATGCTGTGTTTTTGGCTTTACAGAGGGTGTTTATGACCTGCTATTTAGAGATAAGAGGTAGAGGGCTGGTGGTGGGGATGTCATGAGATATATGTGGTTGGGACAGGGCAGTGAAGTTTTCACAGAACCTGTTGGCTAACAGGTTAGCTATGTCCACAGGCTCAGTATATGTGGTATCATTAACTACCAGTTCAGCACAAATCTAGGCCTTTCCTTTTAGGTTACGGATGTAACTAAAGAATGCCTTTATGGTTGTCCTTAATTGAGAAAGCTAATTTGGATTCGTAGCTTGCTTTGGAGGACTTCACAAGAAGTCTCATTTGCTTGTCTAAGCCAAGGAGGGAATGTTTCCAGTTTAGGGCTCGCTTCCTCTTATTCTTGGACAGCAATTTCTTCCTCTTATTGTAAAGCCTGTTAATGGCAGTTGTCCACCAGGCAGCTTTGCTCTTCCAAGAGGAGCTTGTTTTGGTCCTATCAGGTACTGTCGAGTCAATGCAATTATACAGGTGTTTGTATAAAGCATTGGTGTAGAACTCTGCATAGTTGCCAATTCCATCTGAGGTGGGAGGTGCAGTAAAGCTGTTTATACCATCTTGTAAGAGGTTATAATCTGCTGTGGAGAAGTTTTTAGTGTAGTTGCAGCTGGGGAGTGGGTCAGATGTGATAATTACTTCAAATGAGACAGATTTGTGGTCAGATCTCACTAGGGAAGACCTTACAGTCAGGGTGCTATAGTGGTCCCCCATATTGGTAAGATCCAGGATGTTGGCACCCCTTGTAGGAGTGTCAACTAGCTGGTCCAGGGCAATGAAGTTAATGAAGTCAAGGAACCTTTGGGCAAGTGAGTTAGACCACAAGTAATTTGCCCAGTCAATGGGGGGGGGGGGGGGGGGTAGTTGAAGTTGCCCAAAACCATGGTGTTCAGATGTATCTTGATAGCCTCTATTAGATCCAAATAGGTAGAGTGGGTGTCCTGATTCATGGAGAGGGTCCTGTAACTGGCAATGACTTGAATATGTGCACCTGAAGTATCGCCAAGGAATCATACTGTTTAACCAATCTGGAGGTGTATTTATCTTTAATGAATATTCATGCACCACCTCCTTTAGTTTTCACGCCTTCAGTTTGTAGTCTGAACGTGTGGCAGGAGGTGTAGCCCAGTATGTTTGGGGTGCTCTCCACAGCCTTGAACCAGGTCTCTGTGACTACACAAATGTCCAAGTTTTCCAAGGTGAAGACTGCTTCCAGTGAGTGCAGTTTCATGTTAAGATTCCTAGTGTTTAGCCGCAACACCTTGAAGTTATTTTTAGATAGAGTTTTTATGTCGGGGAATTTTGTCCTTGAGACACTGCCTAAAAAAGGCACTATGGGGGTGGCAAGAGCCTTGGCCAGTAGCCAAAATCCCAAGGTGACAGATAAAGACCATGTCTGGTGAAGCATTGAGGTCTCTCGATCATGTCTTCCCAGACTGACAGATACTGTATCCCATTGGAGTGAGACCAGAACCAAGCCAAGCCAATTATTGAAGTCTAATTTTTTCTGTTTGTATAGAGGCATCATCCTAGGTGAAGGTAAAATGTTGCTTAAGGCTAGGAACATACCTGCCTGAGACGCATAGTCTAAGAGCTCAGTCATGTCTCTCTTCATATAGTTCAGAGAGGTACGTACCAACATGGACTATGACTGTCTTAACGGTACCTGTTTTTGAGAGACTTGAGTGCATGTATGATATGGCGGATCCTGGCACCTGACAGACAGCTGACCATGATCTTCTCCTTATCCAGCCTGGTGAGAGGAGGGACATCTGTATATCACAATGGAATCATCTGTCACTAATATGTTTGGTTTTGTGTTTTGCCTTAAGGCTTGACAGAAGAGACACTGGTGTGAGAGCTAATACTTCCTCTGCAGAACAAAATACAGGTGTAGCATGCTTGTGTTTGTGTTTGGGAGGTTTCTGGTGTTTAGGTACATTTCTGGTGAGGAGCTCTGCATATGTAGGTATGTGTGATGTGGGTTTGGGTGGTGTAGGAGATGAGGTGTATATGCTGACAACCCGCTCATTGTCACATGTACTCACTGGTGTACGAGAGAGCATGGATTCAAGGTTGTTAATATAGTTGCATCTATCGCATGTTGAGTTTGCGTGGACTAGGAGTTGAAAGTTGTCTGTCACCATGAGGCAATTGATGCACCGCCTCAGGATGCCAATGTCTACCAAGCTGGCTGAAGAAACTGTGGGCAATTGTCTGTCCATAGTGTTGGGTAAATTTATATGGTCAGGAAACGAGGTCACACGGCTAATGTGTGAGAGGTGTTGGTACCTCTGAGGCTAGGCTTAGTGTTCCACCTGACAGTACAGCAGGACCGTGGAAAACCTCTGGAGAACCACAAGCAAAGTGCTAAGGGAAAATTTAACAGGCAAAATATTTGTCTGTAACTACCAATGGTAACCACAGCTATGCTGCAGTGCACGATGTTGCGCTACATGCAAACAAATGCAAATGCAGGAGTTAAAAGAAATTACCCTTTTAACTCAACTAGCCAATAAGGACACTGTGAGAGCTCTAGTCCAGTCACTCTTGATTAGATTGGACCAATGCATCACACTCTTCCCAGTAGGGTGCAGAAGGGCCCTCTCCAACAAAGATGGCTTGAATTTGATGCTAAGAAGTTACAGACACAGAAACCGCAAACCTGGAAGTGAGCTATGCTGCAGCTGAACTATACAGTTTTACAGTAAAATGTGGCAAAAAAACCCCTCAGTTTAGACATTTCAGACGCAGTAGAATGCAAATATAATTAAAAGTGCTATACAAGAGCAAAAACGGGCACTTTAGTTGGGAGCAATGGATGCCTCGGATCTTTGTGTCAGTGAACAGTCTGATTTTAGGAAGTCTGAATATAGCCTATGCTGCAAAATGCAGGAGCACCAGAAATCCAAAGTGCATAAGATCACAAACAGTTTAAAGCAGCAATTCAGTAGAGCACTGTCCTGAATTTAATCAGGCTACTGACAAGCAGTAATAAATGTGGCAGAATAAATGCAGTTGAACACTTAAGTACAAGCAGCAAAATAAAGAAGGAAGAGGCACAAATACAGTAGGAGCAGCTGAATAAAGTGTATTTTTTAAGAGTTAGGGTTACATGCAAGTGTGATTCTTGTGTGTGTGATGGGAAACTGCACTTGCTACTGTTAAGAAATTATGTCTGGTTTTGGGTAAGTTTGTAACTTTTTTTATTAAAAGCCATATGCAGTTTGACATTGTGCAGGAAAATTGGAAATGTCAAGGTGAATTTGAGGCTTTGTTTAAGAACTTTTCATATGTTCATAGATGTACTAGGCTAACTGCCCTTTTGGGCCATTTTAAGCCTAGCCAATTGACCCATATGAGACTCAAACCCTACACCTTGTGTCTGTAAGGCAAACTGGTATCTAAACCATTACGCCAACTTCCTAATGTTAATTTTGGTTCTTTGGTAAGTCTGCTCCTGACTTCTCTGTTAAGGGTAATGTTGCACTGTTATGATCAGTACAGTAGAACCAGCAGCAAAAAATCCAATGTTAAGTGTTTTATTAACATCCACTTTTCTTTCAAAAAGACTGAACTTCTTCAGACAGACATCAAAAGGTAGCAAATGTAAAAAAAAACTCCTTAAATACACAATTAACAACACATGATACATTTGAATGGACCAACCAACTGGTTAAAGCTCACTGACATGAATGTGTGGGGAAAAAGCTGATCTCAAAACTTCTTAAAGTACTACTGCATACAAAAGTCGAATCGATGAAAAATGTGTTTTAAAAACAAAACAAAATAGAAATATATATAAACATAAAATGTTTAAAATGTTTGAAACCAAAAAACATAGTATATAAAACCTTTTTAATGACAAAAGGTAAAAAGTAAAAAAAAATGAATGAAAAGTAGTAATAATAAAATTACCTCTGCATACTTCTAAGTTTCAAAATGCAAGCTAAACTTACTCTGTCATTGAGACCTGGAAGTCTATATGAACAGAGTTTCAGCTGCCAAATCACTTCTAGGCGCTCTAATAATAGTTGTAAAGGACCCCCCCTGATGTCAAAGGAAACCTGTCCTAACACCCTAAAAGTAAAACTGTGCTGAGGGTGGTCATTTAACATGTTTCGCCAAAGCATTTTCACACTTGTTTTTCCTAATACAGTATAAATGCTCATAGATTCTTTCATTAAAACCTCTGTCAGTCTTGCCCACATAAAACGCTGGGCAAGATTGGCAGCAAGCCAAATAAACAACCAATCAAGATTTACAGTTGAATCTACCAACAGTGGAGAAAGAAGACCCAGCAATTTTAAAGCTCGAACCAGTGGCAATATGCCTGCACATGTTACAACTATCACATTTGAAAGTGCCCTCTATTCTAACACGAGTGTCCTTTTTTGTTTCTAATATCCGTTTGAGGTTGTCACCCCTCCTATATATAAACCTAGGCAAAGTACCAAACCTGGCTTGTAAGGCATCATCACACAAGAAAATACTCCAGTTCTTGACAACCACCTCCTTAATTAGGTGAATCTCAGCACTGTAATTGGTGATGAAAGAGGTAGAAGTGTCAACTTTCTTGCTGTCTAAAAATACTTCAGGCATAACTGGAAATAGATGTTCTAGTGAACAACTTGTGAACGAACTGCTTTGTAAAATAGGTTTGTAAACACCCCCATACCTTTTAGTCTGGACCTCAGTAACCAGCTCATGAATAAACTTGTCTGGGTAACCTCTGTGTAGAAACAATCCCTTAATAAACTCACATTCTTCTAAAAAGGATTCATTGTCAGTTACCATTCGAGCAGCGTGCACAAGTTGCCTTGACTCCTCTTTTCTGGTGCCCAGGATGGGCACTGGTGAAGTGTAACATGGTGTTAGAGTAGGAACTCTTCTGAAATATTTTAGCCTTAAAGCTACCAGCAGAAATGTCTGTATATAAGTCTACATCCAGATAAGAAATTCTGGAATCAGACTCTACAAATGTGAAGTTCAAAAAAGACGTGCTGGAGTTGAGATAGTCCATGAATGTTCTCACATCATTAATGGAACCTTCCGTCAGTATAAAGATGTCATCCAAAAATCTGGTGTAAAAATCGATTTTGAACTGACCGTTATAGTTGCCAAGCACATATCTGTGTTCCCATTCAGCCATAACAATGTTGGCAAAACTGGCCCCTACTGGTGAGCCCATGGCTACACCAGTCTTCTGTAAATATATCTCTCCCCCAAATGTTACAAAGTTGTACCTCAAAATGACATCTAACAGTTCCTGCACCAATCTGATTTCTACACTGCTAGCACTGTGATGCAATAAACGGTCAGTGACCCAGTCTATCCATATGGCATGAGGAATAGACGTATAGGTCTTTACATCTATTGTCAAAATCTATGACCTCTCTTGAATTCTAAAGCACCTATGGCTTTCAAAAAAGCCCAAGAATCTTTACAAATGTGCGTTTCCTTTTCAACATATTTTTTCAATACGTTTTCCACATACTTGGCTATCGGGTAAGTGATTGAACCCCTACCGTTAACCAATAGCCTCATGGGGGGTTGTACACATCTTTATGGATCTTGGGCAATCCGAAAACTGTTGGAATCTTAGGAAATGAAACAGTCAAATATTTCAACACATCTTGTTCTATAACATTTTCTAAAAACAAATCATTCAAGAAAACATGGATGCACCTATACGCTGCATTCAATTCATTAATGCTAGATAGTGTATAAGCATCCTGCAATAACATGTGGATGAGGCAGTTTTCATAATGACAAGTGTCCATTAGTACTAAACCACCCCCCTTGTCTGGTTTAAGGATCCTGACAGGTAAACTTTTTAAAGTGTCCAGCAAGTCTACTTCGTCATCAGTCAAGTGTCCTAGAACAGTTAACCAAGTTTCTAATTTCAATTTCACACAAATATTCAAATAAAAAAGTAAAGGGTGGATAGGGGGCTTGAATGTACTTGGGACGCTCAAAGTTTTTTTGTCTAAAGCAGTGTTACCAAAAATTAACAATAAATTCAACCTACATATAAACAACTTAAAATCAAGTAGTGTGTATGCTAGGTTAAAATGTCTCCATGGAACAAAAGTAAGACCTTTTGAAAATAAATCAGACATCTCCATAGTGATTGTAAAACTCGAATAGTTATAAACAAAAAAGTCTCCAAAACTGTTACTGATAATGTCAGGATTTGTCCTTCGTGTTACTTCTGAAAAGGCTTCTTGCTGTTGTTCTTGTAATGGCTCTTCGTGTTGTAAAACCTCTGGTGGTTCTGTCCCCGGTTCGAGGAAAAAGATGGCTCATAACCCCATTAGTTAGGTTAATAGGAGCAGCTAGACTGTGGGTTATGAGGCAGACAGCTAGTTCCAGTAGGCTGGCCACTGGAGAGGGTGTGGAGGATGTTGTTCCTACAGAAAATTTTGTAACTGATGATGGTAGGGATGAGGAGATTTCTCGTCCTACACAGTCTTTTTCCTCGAACCGGGGACAGAACCACCAGAGGTTTTACAACACGAGGAGCCATTACAGGAACAACAGCAAGAAGCCTTTTCAGAAGTAACAAGAAGGACAAATCCTGACATTATCAAAACAGTTTTGGAGACTTTTTTGTTTATAACTATTTGAGTTTTACAATCACTATGGAGATGTCTGATTTATTTTCAAAAGGTCTTACTTTTGTTCCATGGAGACATTTTAACCTAGCATACACACTACTTGATTTGAAGTTGTTTATACGTAGGTTGAATTTATTGTTAATTTTTGGTAACACTGCTTTAGACAAAAAAACTTTGAGAGTCCCAAGTACATTTATCCACCTTTTACTTTTTTTATTTGAACATTTGTGTGAAATTGAAATTAGAAATTTGGTTAACTGTTCTAGGACACTTTCAAACAAAAACTTGACTGATGACGAAGTAGACTTGTTGGACACTTTAAAAAGTTTACCTGTCAGGATCCTTAAACCGGACAAGGGGGGTGGTTTAGTACTAATGGACACTTGTCATTATGAAAACTGCCTCATCCACATGTTATTGCAAGATGCTTATACACTGTCTAGCATTAATGAATTGAATGCAGCGTATAGGTGCATCCATGTTTTCTTGAATGATTTGTTTTTAGAAAATGTTATAGAACAAGATGTGTTGAAATATTTGACTGTTTCGTTTCCTAAGATTCCAACAGTTTTTGGATTGCCCAAGATCCATAAAGATGTGTACAACCCCCCCATGAGGCTATTGGTTAACGCTAGTTCAATCACTACCCGAGCAGCCAGTATGTGGACAACATATTGAAAAATATGTTGAAAAGGAAACACGCATTTGTGAAGATTCTTGGGCTTTTTTGAAAGCCATAGGTGCTTTAGAATTCAAGAGAGGTCATAGATTTTTGACAGTAGATGTAAAAGACCTCTATACGTCTATTCCTCATGCCATAGGGATAGACTGGGTCACTGACTGTTTATTGCATCACAATGCTAGCAGTGTAGAAATCAGATTGGTGCAGGAACTGTTAGATGTCATTTTGAGGTACAACTTTGTAACATTTGGGGGAGAGATATATTTACAGAAGACTGGTGCAGCCATGGGCTCACCAGTAGGGGCCAGTTTTGCCAACATTGTTATGGCTGAATGGGAACACAGACGTGTGCTTGGCAACTACAACGGTCAGTTCAAAATCGATTTTTACACCAGATTTGTGGATGACATCTTTATACTGACAGAAGGTTCAATTAATGATGTGAGAACCTTCATGGACTATCTCAACTCCAGCACGTCTTTTTTGAACTTCACATTTGTAGAGTCTGATTCTAGAATTTCTTATCTGGATGTAGACTTATATAAAGACATTTCTGCTGGTAGCTTTAAGGCTAAAATATTTCGGAAGAGTTCCTACTCTAACACCATGTTGCACTTCACCAGTGCCCATCCTGGGCACCAGAAAAGAGGGGCAGTCAAGGGGCAACTTGTGTGCGCTGCTCGAATGGTAACTGATAATGAATCCTTTTTAGAAGAATGTGAGTTTATTAAGGGATTGTTTCTACACAGAGGTTACCCAGACAAGTTTATTCATGACCTGGTTACTGAGGTCTAGACTAAAAGGTATGGGGGTGTCTACAAACTATCGTTCACAAGTTGTTCACTAGAACATCTATCTCCAGTTATGCCTGAAGTCTTTTTAGACAGCAAGAAAGTTGACACTTCTACCTCTTTCATCACCAATTACACTGCTGAGATTCACCTAATTAAGGAGGTGGTTGTCAAGAACTGGAGTATTTTCTTGTGTGATGATGCCTTAAGCCAGGTTTGGTACTTTGCCTAGGTTTATATATAGGAGGGGTGACAACCTCAAACGGATATTAGAAACAAAAAAGGACACTCGTGTTAGAATAGAGGGCACTTTCAAATGTGAGAGTTGTAACGTGTAGGCATATTGCCACTGGTTCGAGCTTTAAAATTGCTGGGTCTTCTTTCTCCACTGTTGGTAGATTCAACTGTAAATCTCGATCGGTTGTTTATTTAGCTTGCTGCCAATCCTGCCCAGCGTTTTATGTGGGCAAGACTGACAGAGGTTTTAATGAAAGAATCTATGAGCATTTATACTGTATTAGGAAAAACAAGTGTGAAAATGCTTTGGCGAAACATGTTAATGACCACACTCAGCATAGTTTTACTTTTAGGGTGTTAGGACAGGTTTCCTTTGACATCAGGGGGGGGTCCTTTCCATAGAGCGCCTAGAAGTGATTTGGCAGCTGAAACTCAGTTCATATAGACTTCCAGGTCTCAATGACAGAGTAAGTTTAGCTTGCATTTTGAAACTTAGAAGTATGCAGAGGTAATTTTATTATTACTACTTTTCATTCATTATTTTTTACTTTTTACCTTTTGTCATTAAAAAGGTTTTATATACTATGTTTTTTGGTTTCAAACATTTTAAACATTTTATGTTTATATATATTTCTATTTTGTTTTGTTTTTAAAATACATTTTTCATAGATTCGACTTTTGTATGCAGTAGTACTTTAAAAAGTTTTGAGATCAGCTTTTTCCCACACATTGATGTCAGTGAGTTTTAACCAGTTGTTTGGTCCATTCAAATGTATCATGTGTTGTTAATTGTGTATTTAAGGAGTTTTTTTTATTTGCTACCTTTTGATGTCTGTCTGAAGAAGTTCAGTCTTTTTGAACGAAAAGTGGATGTTAATAAAACACTTAACATTGGATTTTTTGCTGCTGGTTCTGCTGACGTGGATTTTGTTTTATTTATTTCAGTTTGTTTTAATTTTCCCTTTGCTTCAGTATGATTAGTACAGTATTCATACATTACTGTTGATTGTTATGCCATATTTCATTGAAAAAGAATGGGTGAAAATTAACCGTATGATCCACTAGTGTATCTGCTTGAGGCGTGTTATTTATGGAGACTTTACAAAGTAAGTTATATCTGATCATGTGTGTGAGCTTTAACCAGCAAGCTGTCAGTAGTTTATTGGGTAGCATCCTGTGCAAAAGCTTCTGCATGGTGGATCCCACAGTGCATTTTACTCTTCTTAGGTGCTTCAGAAAGTAGCGGAGAAGAGGAGGAACTGTCTGACTCTGAAATTGTAAGTGACCAGGTAGGAACGGCTGGCGTACATCTAGATGAAATTTCAGATGATGCTGCAAGTGACCTAGAAGAGGAACAGACTGATGATCTGCATGAAAAAGATACCGAGACAGAGGAGCTTCCTCAGTCCACACTAACAATTCTTGGAGGGTTTGAGAAGAAAACTGTACAGAAGGTAAGCACGTGTGGCGGAGTCTTTTTATACTTCATCACTATAGACTTTGGTGTGTTATTTTTGTGCGTGCTTCTGAGTTCAAAACTATAGGCCCCCTATGCCTAGCTCTTGTGCTGCTTTTAATCCAGTCAGAAGACATCTGATGGTGGTGACCATGCTGGTTGTGGTTCCTTACTTAAGCTTCCAAATACTGGTCAGCCATGTAGCTTGCCATTCCTTTTCAGCCCATCTTCTCCATAACCAGTGACAGTTTCTCTGATTAATCTGTGTTCCTCGTCTTCTGCATCCATATTTAAAATCATTCATGGTTTTCACCTTTTGTTCTCTTATTGACCTGCTTCATTTTCTGAAATGCAGTTGAATTTTGTATTATAGTTGCTTTCCTTTCATCGCCCAGAAGTTTAAATTTAAAGGCAGTCTTTATTTCCCAAGGAGTATGAACCACTGGACACAGCCCTGAGCCTTTTGGTCTGTAAGATCTATTGTCACTCCTTGCTGCTTGTTGCTTGGTTTCTTTATGCTGTACTATGAAAACTCACAGTATACTGAATCAAGAACTTAAAATACTACCAATGAACCAGTGGACCATCGATGATTTTCGGACCCAGAGGTGTAAACACAGATTGTGTTTATAATCCCAAAGGTGGGTGAATCAAGAACTTAAAATAAAATGCTTAATTTTGGAGGGGGGGCACTTTTTTTTTTCTTCAAATCCTCTATGTAGGGTACTGTCTGTCCTGTATATCTACGAACTTAAATCTGGGGTCACTGCACCATAGCAAAAACAAACCTTCATTATTTTTTATGTATTTTTAAACTTGGAATCTCATGATATTGATTACAGGCACACTCCTTGAGGACCCCCTGTATGAATGGGCTGGGTGTAGACTGTTTTTTGACCTGGACTTTTTTGCTGTGGAAGCTTTAAAATAATTTGCTGGGCCCAGTTCTAGAAGTCTGTCCTGATTTGTCTGCATCCAATTTGAATTAAGTTCCTGTAGTGTCCTTAATTGGTGTGTTTGCAGATGGATATTGTTTAACATCTTCTGTTTGGGGGCTACCTTTTTTTCCTGTGCAGGAATTTTGATGCTAAGTGATCTGAATCTACAGATGTTCATCGTGTTGCACTGCTGCAGTCATCACACTTGGGTTGTCTGCCGTCAGGCGGTCCCGCAGTCGGCCCAAGTTCCAAAGTCTTGGTCCGGCGTCGGTTGCGGTTGCTTCTTCCCTGATGTCAGTGCGACAGGGGTATAAGAGAGGCAGCCGACGCCATTTTCTTCAGCCTTTCTTGCCGCGCGGTGCCCGAAGCAGAAGCAGTTCGCAAGTGCCAGTCGGCCTACTCCTGAGATTTTCAAGTCGAATTTCAGACCGAAGTATTCAATAAAGCTAAGTACCCTGTTGGGGAAATTTTTCTTGCCTCAGTCCGATGTCAGAAAAAGTTAATAATTGCATTTCTTGTGGGATGGAAATACCTCATAAGGATTTTCATTCTTATTGTATTCCATGCCTAGGCCCAGACCACGATGTCACAGGTTGTCGGTTTTGTGCTAGGTTTAACAAACGTACTATTAAACGTCTGTTTGATTTCGCCCGATATTTCTTTGGTAGAAAATTTAATTACATCATGCCGTCAGAGCAACCGACGTCCGGGATGCATAAAAAGCGCAAAGATAAGGACAGGCAGCCGAGACCCAGACCAGACACCGAGGCCCCTGCTAGGCCAGTCTCCAGTTCTCCGGTTTTCAGTGAGGTGCCTACGCAGCCCCTGACTACCGCTGATTTAGAACCACAGGCTGCCTCAGACTCCCAAGCGGAGATTGCTGGGCCTCCGTAGCCTTTATCTTTAGGCCCTACTGACTCCATTGCAGAAGTGTAGTTGAAAGGCCTTCAGTTGCTGAAGGTGTCTTCAGACCGACTAAACTTACTACACTTACTATTAAATCCTATGCTAAGTTGAAAACATTAAAAGTAAGAAAGCCAGTTCAGCATTCTCCAGTACAAGGCCCCATGCCTAAGAAACAGATGCTTAAAATGGCTGAAGAATTACCCTGGGATTCCCATCTCCCTCCTGATAAAAGGCCTAGACAGGAGGAAGACTACACTTCATCTGACCAGGTTTCCATTTCCTCAGATTCTTCCTGAGGAACAGGAATACTCCTTTCCCCCATATGAAGATGCCGATGCCGAAGAATCAATCCCTTCATCATCTCCCCCAGAGGGCTACTCTTTTGGGGGAAACCTTGCATACCATGAGGGAACATTTCCACTGGGAAGGCCAGGATTACTCTGATTTTAAGAAAAGGCTCAGAGAGTTCCTTTTACTGCCTCAGCACCAGACCTCTTGCTATTCCACCAGTGCTAAACATTGTGGATGATGTTTATTCAGAATCTAGCCTTAATCCAGATTCATTACCTCCAGCCCCGGCCAAACCAGACAGAGATACTACAGAGTCCCTGACTCTCTCAAATTCCTATACAAAAGCCCTGTTGCTGACCCAGAAACCATTTCCCAGGGTCCCAAAGGGGTTAAGGCCTCTATTGCTAAAAATCCTGTACCCTCTGAAAGAGATTCTAGTGCACTAGACAGACTGGGAAAGAAAGTATACACCTCAGCTACTCTAGCCATGAGGGCCTTAAATTGCCAGTTTCACATGCTGAAATATCAACAATATTTGATGTCTCAATTAAAACAAAAAATGCTCACACATTCAGAGCAGCCTGACTATAAGGAAATGCAGGATTTATTGCATGCAACAGAACAAGTGGGAAAACATACTTTGCAATGTGGATTTGATTCATTGGAAGCTTCTTGCAGAGCAGCAGTAACAGGGTCTGTCATTCGCAGGCATGCCTGGTTAAAAGAACAAAGTTTACCTGATCATGTTAAAGCAAAGTTATTGGATGCACCTTTACAGCAGGATGTTTTATTTGGTGTGAAAGCAGAAGAGGTTTTAAAGAAAACAGATAGAAGATAAGGCAAAATCTGTGCAGACGGTCAAGGATTTTTTACAGGTACAACCCCCTCGTTTTAGCAGAAATTAGCCAACCAAGAATTGGTCCTTTCCAACTTCTGACAGACCTCAGAGGGGCAAATACAGACGCCCAAGGGGCAGAGGTCAGCCACAAGGTTCTTACAAGCCTCGGCACTGGGGCGCCACAACCCAGAAAGGAGGAGAAGACAGGCTTCAAACTTTCAGAAAACAATTACAATGACTTACCCCTCAGACTGCCAAGCAAATCCCTCTTGGCAGCTCCCTTGGGAGGAAAACTAGCACTTTTTACAGGCAATTGGCACATCATCACAAAAGACAAATTGGTTCTAAATATCGTATCTCAAGGATGCAGGTTCCACTTTCACACTTTACCAAGGATAAAAGGAATGCCAAATCTGCCACCAAATCAATGGGCATAGGATCAAAGACAAATTACAGCACTCATGGACATGAGAGCCATTCAAGAGGTCCCTATACAGGAGCAAGGACAAGGATTTTACTCAAGACTCTTTCTGGTTCCCCGAAAGGACAAAGCCTGGAGACGCATTCTGGACCTTTCAATTCTAAATACTTACCTTGAAGTTCCCAAATTCAAAATGTTGACACTACAGCAACTTCTTCCCATGCTGGGCAAGAAGGCTTGGCTAGTAACGTTGGACCTCAAGGAGGCATACCTGCATGTCCCTATCAGACAAAATTGCAAAAGATACCTCAGATTTATAGCAGGTTCAACTCCTTACCAATTCTCTGCACTGCCCTTTGGCTTATCTGCTGCGCCCAGGTTCTTCACAAAATGCCTGGCACCAGTAATTGCGTACTGCAGACAAAGAGGAATTCAAATATATCCGTACCTGGACGGCTGCCTTATTCAAGCAGAAAGCAAGGACATTCTTTTAAAACATCTGGCGTTTGTTAAAAAAAACTACTAAGTTGCCTAGGGTACACAGTAAATGAAAAGAAGTCAAAACTAGTGCCCTCACAAGAGATAATATTCCTGGGTGCCAGCTTAAATACAACGGCCCAGATGGCTTATCTCATGCCAGGCAAGCAAGGAAAACTGACTCAATATTTCAAAATGATGGCAACAAAAACCTAAGTCCCTGCAAGAAAAATTCTGCAGGTCTTGGGGTTCATGGCATCTTGCATACTACTAATTCCATATGCCAGACTGCATATGAGGAAATTACAGTGGTACCTGAAAAGCGTATGGACTTGGCACAGCCACAGCTTGCAATAATATCGCACCTTCCCTGCCTTCAACAGGAGTTTCTATGGTGGGCTCAGGCATGTCACCTCAACAAGGGTCAGCCTTTCACCTTGCCCACAACCAGGCAGATAATAACAACAGATGCATCGGATTACGCCTGGGGAGTACACATGGCAGGGCAGTGTATTCAGGGCAAATGGACTGAAGATCAAATGCATCTTCACATCAATCAAAAAGAGATGCTAGCTGTACAAAATGCCCTAACAGCTTTCAAGGACTTCCTACTATCAGGACAACTTCTAATAAAGACTGACAACACCACAGTGATGTGGTACATAAACAAAAAAGGGGGCATGCATTCCTACCCCCTATGCAGGCAAGCAATGACCTTGTGGAATGCAGCACTGACCTACCAAGTTCAACTACAAGCACAATTCCTGCCAGGAAAGAAAAATACATTAGCAGACTATCTAAGCAGAAATATCATGGACCCTCATGAGTGGAAACTAAATCCACAAGTATTCACAATGATAACTCAAAAATGGGGGAGCCCAGACATAGATCTTTTTGCCTCCCCCAAAACTACCAAATACGGAAATTTGGCACAAGGACATACCACCCACTGGCTTGGAAAGTGGACGCCTTATCATTCAGTTGGAAAACATTAAAAGTGTATGCCTTCCCTCCACTGCCTCTTCTGGCAAAGGTGCTGCTGAAAGCCAGACTAGAAAGACTGGCCACGCCCACCATGGATTTTACCTCAAATTCCTCACCTGCTGACTCAGCAAAACAATCAAATTTTACACAGCTAGCTCAAGACTTTAAATCTGGCTGCATGGCGGATTACTTAAACAACCAGTCAACACTCCTTTCTAAAGCTGTTATGGATGTCATTTTGGAGGCTAGGAGACCCAGCACCAGGAAAACATACTCCGATAAATGGAAAAGATTCTGCGCCTGGAACCAGGCTAAAGGCCTAAATCCTCTTGTCCCAAATATTCCTCAGATATTACAATATTTAACTGAGATGCTGGACAAAGGCCTTTCCTTTTCATCTATTAAGATCTATGCTTCAGCTATTTCAGCTCAGTACAACACGGATCCTCCTATATTTTGGCATCCATTACTAAGACAGTACCTCGGAGGGGCTAAGAACATAAGACCGCCCCAGCGAGCACCAACACCAATTTGGGACCTCAATTTTTTGTTTTGGAAAAACTTACTCTACCACCCTTCGAACCAGCCTTCTCAGCTGAATTACAATTTCTATCATGGAAAACGGCCCTGCTGCTAGCAATAACTTCAGCACGGAGAGTTTCAGAGCTACAGGCCCTAATGGCAGTGGAACCTTTCATCATTTTTCATCAAGACAGAGTCTCTTTATGAACTAACCCTACCTTAATGCCAAAGGTGGTATCCAGTGTGGCTCTAAACCAATCCATTCATTTACCCACCTTTTATCCAAACCTCCAGAATAAAGGGGAAAGGCTACTTCACTCTGTTTTATCCAAGTAGAAACATAATTGCCTGTGAATGTCCAAAGGCTTTCAGAAAATCTGACCAACTGTTTGTATCCTATGCTGCAGGATCACAAGGAAAGGCTATTTCAAAACAGACCATTTCAAAATGGATAGGGCATTGTATCCGCTTCTGCTACACACACCATGGGAAACCTGTACCTGGTAACATTAGACCCCATTCCACCAGGGCTACAGCCACATCAGCAGCCTTCCTCAGAGGGGTACCAACCAAGGATATTCTGGAGGCTGCAACTTGGAGTTCAGTGCACACCTTCACCAAGCACTACCACTTGCCTCTATACTCAAAAACCAGAGCTGCCTTTGCCACTGCAGTGCTGCAGGGCCTCCTAGCTCCTCCAAACCCTGTTTAGTACCAGCCGCCCAGCCTTAGCTTTGGGATTCAACCCAAGTGTGATTCAACCCAAGTGTGATGACTGCAGCAGTGTAACACGATGAACATAGTACAGATGTCCTTCAAGAATGCAACTGCAGTCATAACATATGGGTTGTCCTGCCTCAGGCAGCCCTCGGTCGGCCGAATTCCAAAGTCTGGGTCCGGCTTCGGCTGGTGTCGCCTCCTCTCCGACGTCACAACGGCTGGAGTATAAAGGCATCGGCTGACGCCATCTTCTTCAGTCATTCTTGCCGTGCGGTGCCAGAAGCAGTTCGCAAGTGCCGGTCGGTCAGCTCCTGTGTTTTCAGTACCGAAGTCATCTAAAAGCTAAGTACCCCGTTGGGGAACATTTATTCTTGCCTCAGCCGATGTCAGAACAAATTGAGAAAGTTAATAATTGTTTGTCTTGTGGTAAACAAATACCTCATAAGGACTTCCATTCTCTCTGCCTTCCTTGCCTGGGCCCAGACCACGACATCTCGGCCTGTGCTGCCTGTGCTTGCTTTAATAAGTGCACTCTCAGGCGCCGGGCAGAATTCGCCGAGGACTTTTTCAGTGAATCTTTTGCGTATATCATGCCGTCGGATCAACCGACAACCCAATCTGCTAAAAAACGCAAGGACCGGGACCGATATCCTCGGCCCGCGTCCACTACCGGTGCTACTCCTAAACCCTCTGCTAGTGCTCCGGTCCCTTCGGAAGTGGTAAATCAACTGCTCCAGGCCGACGACACAGTGTTAACACGACCTTCAGTCTCGGAGATCTCTCCGGTGCCGGTTGTTGATTTTCCTCCGGAAACCGAAGTTCTGGATCTACCCGACACCATTTCTGTGGACAAGGTTACGCCTGCACGTGGGGCTGCTAGGCCTCCTGTATCCATGTCCATCAAGGCCTTTGCACGTGCTAAGGCCGCCAGTCAGGCCAAGGCCCATCCTAAACCTGCCCAGGCCCCTTCATCTGATAAGCAGATCATGTCTCTGGCTGCAGATCTTATTTCCCTTATCAGGGGGTCTCAGCCTCATCCGGACAGGGGTTCTCAGCCACCTGCAGAGAAAAGGCCTAGAACTGAGCAGGCGGACGACCTCTCTTCGGATGAAGCCTCTGGGGATTCTGAGCATTCTGATACCCAAGAAGAACCCTTCCAGGCCTACGAGGACTCTGATGCTGAGGAATCAATTCCCTCTGCCTCCCCTCCCGAGGACTTCTCATTTGGTGAAGTCCTGCATTCCATGAGGGAACATTTTCAATGGCAGGATCAGGAATTCTCTGACTCCAGGAAAAGGTTTCATACTTTCCTCAAGTTTCCCCAGCACAGACCTTTGGCTATTCCACCAGTTATGGATGTTTTGGATGATGTTTTCTCTGACTCCAGTGCCAACCCTGATTCTCTTCCTCCTGCTCCTGTCAAGCCAGACAGATATTATAGGGTCCCTGACACTCACAAGCACCTATTTAAGGCCCACTCTGTGGATCTAGAAACTATTTCACAGGGCCCCAAGGGAGTGGCTTCCTCCTCTGCCAAAAACCCACTGCCAGCAGACAGAGAAGCAAGGTCCCTGGAGAGATGGGGTAAAAAAGTATATACCTCTACTACCCTAGCCGTGAGGTCACTTAACTGCCTTTTTCACGTTTCAGTACCAAGATTTTCTCCTGGATGATTTACAGAAAAAGTTAGCCTCTCCTGAGCCTATTGATAAAAAGGCATTGCAGGTTCATATACATAACACTCAGCAGGTTAATAACCATTTTCTGCAGTGTGGTTATGATGCACTGGAAGCTTCATGTAGGGCAGCTATGACTGGGGCTGTGATACGTAGACATGCTTGGTTAAAGGATCATTCTTTGCCTGACCATGTTAAAGTGAAGTTACTGGATGCACCTTTGGAAAAACAGAAGCTTTTTGGTGCTAATGCACAAGATGTATTGAAATCCATAGAGGAAAAAGCAAAGTCAGTACAGACAGTCAAAGATTTCCTTCAGGTTCAGCCACCCAGATTCAGCAGAAACTGGCCCTCAAAGAATTGGTCCTTTCCCGGCTCAGACAAGTTTCAAAGGGGAAAAAGCAGACGTGCCCGAGGTAGAGGACAATACCGAGGATCTTACAGGGGCCGCCAATGGCAACCTCCAAATCAAAGAAGTGGCGCAGACAGTTCAGCTGCACCACAAGGACAATCACAATGACTTGACTTTTCACCACCTACAAAGGTTCAAAGAGAAGCACCTTTGGGGAAAATTATCCTTATTCTCACAAAACTGGCATATCTTAACCAAGGACAACTGGATTCTGGATTTGATAGACAAAGGTTACAGATTCCACTTCCACACATTACCAATAAGACAAGGCATGCCAAACCTGCCACATCATCAAAGGGCAGAGGCACTCACTCAAGTTTCCAAGCTATTAAGTATAAAAGCAATAGAAGGGGTTCCTCCTCAGGAGCAAGGCCAGGGATTTTATTCAAGACTGTTCCTTGTTCCAAGAAAAGAAAACAAATGGAGACCCATACTGGACTTGTCAACTCTAAACACTTTTCTCATTGTGCCAAAGTTCAAAATGCTGACGTTGCAGCAACTCCTTCCCATGTTGGGCAAGGTGTCTTGGCTGGTCACTCTGGACCTCAAGGAGGCATACCTGCATGTCCCAATCAGACAAAGCTTCAGAAGATACCTCAGATTTCTTGCAGGGACAGAGCATTATCAATTCTCAGCATTGCCGTTTGGCTTATCTACTGCGCCCAGAGTGTTCACGAAATGCCTGGCATCAGTAGTGGCACACTGCAGACTGCAGGGGATTCAAATATACCCCTACTTGGACGACTGCCTCATACAAGCAGACAACAAACAAACCTTAAAAGAAAATTTGGACTATGTCATGCATCTACTGCAGGCCTTGGGATACACAGTCAGAATTCAGAAGTCAAAACTACTGCCACCCCAACAGATTATCTTCCTAGGAGCCAAACTGGACACAGAAAACCAAATGGCCTACCTCACAGAGGAAAAACAGCAGCATTTACCAGAGTACTTCAAAGGCCTAGCAAAACTCTCCCAGCTGACTGCAAGGAAAATCCTGCAGGCCCTGGGTTTCATGGCATCTTGCATCCTTCTGATACCTTTGGCAAGACTTCATATGAGAAAGCTGCAATGGTATTTAAAAAACTTATGGTCTCAACACAGCCAAAGCCTAGAGGACATAATCCCACTTATTCCATGTCTGCAAAAGGAATTTTTATGGTGGGCTCAAGCCAGTCAGCTAAACAAAGGCATGTCTTTCAACAGACCTCAAGCAGGCCAAATGATTACAACAGACGCCTCAGACCATGGATGGGGGGCGCACATGGAGGGCAGATGCATTCAAGGTCTTTGGATGCCAAAGGAAAGACATCTGCACATAAACCAAAAGGAGATGTTGGCAGTGATACATGCAATTGAGACTTTCGAAAAATCACTACAAGGACATTTGCTAGTAAGGACAGACAACACCACTGTCATGTGGTACATAAACAAGCAGGGAGGCACTCATTCTTATCCCCTCTGCAGACTAACAATGCTTCTCTGGGAAAAATCCCTGAGCCTGAAGATACATTTACAATCCCAATTTGTACCAGGCAAGGACAATGTACTGGCGGACAAGCTGAGCAGAAATTTCATGGATCCACACGAATGGATGCTGCACCCTTACATTTTCTCTCAACTGACAAAGGCATGGGGAAGACCGGACGTAGATCTTTTTGCTTCTCACTTAAATCATCACCTGGAAAAGTTCTGCACAAGGACTCACCATCCTCTAGCCTGGAAAACAGATGCTCTCTCCTTCAGCTGGAATTCTCTAAAAATTTATGCATTCCCTCCTCTGCCTCTGCTGACCAAGGTGATACTGAAGATCAAAGCAGAACAACCAACAGGCATCTTGATAGCTCCAGACTGGCCAAGGCAACACTGGTACCCATTGCTATTGACCATAACTCGGACCAAACCATGGCCTCTGACCCTATGGCCCCTGCTCCTAACACAACACAATTACAGGACTGTACATCAAGACCTGAAAACATTACATCTGACAGTCTGGAGGCTACCATGACTTCTCCACCTAACTCTCTTTCCAAATCTGTTCAAGAGATCTTGCTGGAAGCACGCAGACCTTCCACCAGAAAAAACATATTCAGCCAAGTGGAAGAGATTCAGCATCTGGAATGCCAGCAGGGGTCAGAACACAGCATTACTGAGTATACCTCCGATATTAGAATACTCGGCAGAACTATTTCATACTGGACTCTCACACTCTTCAATAAAGATTCATGCCTCAGCAATCTCAGCAAAATACAACTGTGACCCTCCAGTGTTTTCTCATCCTCTGCTAAGACAGTTTCTAAGAGGGATAAAGAATATCAAACCTCCTAGAAAACAGCCAGTACCTGCATGGGACCTCAATTACGTGTTGGAAAAACTAACTCTTCCTCCATTTGAGCCAGCAGCAACTTCAGAAATGCAATTTCTTTCATGGAAGATGGTCTTATTGGCAGTCACTTCTGCAAGAAGAGTTTCGGAGATACAGGCACTCATGGCAGTGCCTCCCTTCCTCATTTTCCATCAAGACAGAGTTTCTCTAAGAACCAATCCTACATTCATGCCAAAAGTTATTTCCAGGGTATCTCTAAATCAAGCTATTCACCTGCCTACATTCTTCCCCAATCCTCAAAATAAGGGGGAAAAACTACTGCATACTTTGGACATACACAGACAACTACGCTACTACTTGGACAGAACTAAGGCCACCAGAAAGTCTGACCAACTGTTTGTAGCCTATGCTGCTGGAGTACAAGGAAAAGCAATCTCCAAGCAAACAATTTCAAAATGGATTGGACATTGCATCAGATTCTGTTATTCTTTCCATGGAAAAGGTGTGCCAGCCAATATTAGGCCACATTCCACCAGAGCTATAGCCACTTCCACAGGTTTCCTAAGAGGAGTGGCAACAAAGGACATTTTAGAGGCTGCTACATGGAGCTCCGTGCATACATTTACCAAGCACTACAACCTGCCCTTATACTCCAGATCCCGGGCAGGCTTTGCTTCGGCAGTCCTGCAGGGGATTTTAGCTACACCATCCTTATCATAGTTCCATCCACCCCCAGCTTGGCTATGGTATTCAACCCATATGTTATGACTGCAGTTGCATTCTTGAAGGACATAGTACAGTTTTGTACCTACCATAAATGTAGATGTCCGATAGATATGCAACTGCAGTCGGATTTTCCCACCCTCCTACCCCTCTGTATCCTTCTTTTTGGGTCCCTACCCCTTTTCCCATCAGCTGGGGGTATTTCCTATGGTGTATCTGTTTATTGCTGTTGTGCATGTTTGGGATTATTTTTATCCATTTACCAAATTTAGCCTTCCTAAGAGGGCACCTGGCATCTGGGGCAAGAAACACTGAAGAAGATGGCATCGGCCGATGCCTTTATACTCCAGCTGTTGTGACGTCGGAGAGGAGGCGACACCAGCCGACGCCAGACCCAGAGTTTGGAATCCGGCCGACCGAGGGCTGCTTGAGGCAGGACAACCCATATGTTATGACTGCAGTTGCATATCTATCGGACATCTACATTTATGGTAGGTACAAAACTGTACTTTTTGTACCTACCATAAATGTAGATGTTCGATTGTTCACACTGCTGCAGTCCAGGTTACCCTCCCACCATCCCCTCTTCTTAGCTGGGTATTATCTACACCTCCCTTTCTGTATACAGTCTATATGATGTATTTCTATATGGTGTATTTGCTTATAGCTGTAGCTATTGTTTTCTACTTATCTATGTTTATTTAGGATAATGTTTTGCCTACCTATTTGGGGGCACCTGACATCTGGGGCAAGAAAAACTGAAGAAAATGGCGTCGGCTGCCTCTCTTATACCCCTGTCGCACTGGCGTCAGGGAAGAAGCGACCGCAACCGACGCCAGACCAAGACTTTGGAACTCTGGCCGACTGCGGGACTGCCTGACTGCAGATAACCCAAGTGTGATGACTGCAGCAGTGTGAACACTCAACATCTACATTTATGGTAGGTACAAAACTGTACTTTTCTAAGTCATGTAGTCATTTTGCTGTTGTACTTTATATCCCTTGATGCACTTCTACATAGTATATAAAAATATCTGACATGTCCCATGGTTCTTAATGACCTTATCATGCATAGTGCGTACAGATATGCTGGCTACCGTTTATCAGAAGTTGAAGATGTGAACATACAAGAGTGGAAAAGCTGCCCATAAGTTTACATCATGCACTTGGATCTACAGTTGGACTTGTTTTTATCACCAGGTAATACACTTGAGAATAAATAATGTGCATAGGAGGTACTTTGGAGTTTGGCTATCATGCTGGTGATCTGGTTCGTGCACCTGGAGTAGCAGTTTTTATAGTCCATGTGTAGGTATGATCCAAAGCAGTGTTTTATGCTTGAAATGAATAAGCGGAGATGTGTAGAATATACAGGCATTTCTGCCTAGTTAAGCTTTGCCATTCCTCTCTTAGGTTCACAGAATTCTTCCACAGTGGTTGTCTCAACCCAGTCTTGTCCAGCGGGACATTAAGCAGAATCTGGTTCCAATCCATGATATTCCAGGCATCCATCCTAAACTGCTGAAGAAGCTGCAGGCAAATGGAATTCAGTCATTTTTTCCAGGTATAAGTGTCCCGCATAGTATTTTATATTACATTGTCTTGTATTAAAGATAACTTTAAGACGAGTAGTAGTGTTTTGGAAGATTATTTAGGATATCCTGACAGTCAGCAAGGCCTTTATTCTGCCTTCAGCACCACTAGCATGTTGTTTTAGTTGCTCATAGCTTGCATGATCAAAGACTAGCAAATCTATTTTCAGGGTTTAAAGGAGATGTTGATAAATAACCCAAATAGATTAAGCTGTAACATATTTAGAAGATCTGGAACAGTCAAAGATTTGGTGTAGGTAGTGAGCTGATTGAGCAAAGTGCATTTGTGTTAGGAACTTGCCATAATTGTGTTGTTCACTATGGCAGTAGTAGTGATTGTTGTTTTTTCTCCCATTTAAAATCCAGAGATGTCTGTCTTAAAGTCTAGAGCTTTCTGTGCTCTTTACTTGTTCAGCTGGTGGTCAACATCCTACCCAAGTGTCAGGACACCCATGGTATGAGAGAGCAGCTGTTTGTCTATGTTTTCTTTAGTTCCTTGTTGTCCCTGAAGTAACCGGGTCTGATAGACGAAAGAGTGCTAGCTGTCCAGATGGAAAATAACAACTCAACTCAACCAGAAGAACTGTTAATGTTCCCTCTCCGGGCACTAAACCTGAGAAGGGCAGGTACTTTGAAGGGGTTAGAAGGAAGATGCAAATAAAGTGCGAGTGGGTATCCACCCCACCCCCAGGAGTGTAATAGGTAAAAGCCAGATGGGCAGATGTAGGCAAATTTTACTGCAAAAGTGAGCATACTGTAACATCTACAGTTATAGTGAGTTCTGACACAACTATACTGGTCTTCATATTATTCACGCTTGCGGTTAACTCTTGAAGATTCACAAAGCTTATTTTTAGGTGGCTGGCTGTGTAGAGGACTAGGTTGTAAGAGCTCTGCAGAATGGCTGTTGCAAAACCTGCTCTGGATCTAGAGGGAAATGTCCAAGTTGTAGTGTTTGGAAAAGGTTTAGATAATAACAAGGTAGCTGCTTTCAGGAAGACATGGATGTTGGCCTCTCCCCACAAGGAAGGCTGTTGACATGCCTTGGTGCAGGATTCCCATGGAAAGAGTTAAAAATGAGATGCAGTGAACTACCCATTTGGAAATGGTCTGTTTCCCCTCAAGTGTTTGACAGTTCTCTGTACAGACTCGGACACCTTGAGTGACATTTTTCCTGTAAAAGGAATATATAAGGAAACAACTCTAGGACTTTGTAATAATGACTATCCCTCCTGTCATGTCTAAAGGTCAGTTCCCTGTGCTTTCTCCTATTATCCTGGTGGACTTGGACATTCTGAGGCTGTGTAGCAACTGCCTCATGTACACAGACAACCCTCTCCTCTTACCTCCCAACACTCAGACTTGCGAGAGATGCACTTGTATATCCAAACTGAAAGCCATGCACTCTCCAGCCAAGACTGGAATAGCTGATAAAGATGACAAGGTCAACACCTGCACCACACCACATGCAACATATAGCCTTCCAGAACACCCACCATCACAGCTCTCACATAAAAACACAAACCACACACCCACCTTCGTGGAGGCTCTCAATAGAAATCTACCCAGACAGCAGAGACCTTCGAGGCAGAAACGCATTCAACCACCACAACACAGCACAAACCACTAGACACATAACTCACATACACGGTGTGTCCCTCAACCTAAGGCAAAACAGCTTGCTCAATACGTTAATCATAGGTGACTCGATAGTGAAGGCACACTGATGTCCCACTCACTAGTTTAAATAAGGAGAAGGTAACAGTCAGCTATCAGGTGCCAGAGTCTGACACATAACACATGCACTCAGGTCACTCCACAAGTATAAGTATGACTCGGTCACTGTCCTTATGGGAGTGAATGACCTGAGACACACCGCCCTGGACTACATGAAAAGAGACACGGAGGAGCTCTCGGATTATGTGGCCCAGGCAGATATGACCCTAGCCCTGAGCAGCATGTTACAGTCGCCCAGAATGATACCGCAGTACAAGCAGAAAATGATTGACTTCAACAATTGGCTAAGTTTCTGTTGTCATTCTAAGGGGATCCAGTATCTGTCTGCTTGGGATTACATGATTGACAGATCTCGATGCTTTGTCAGAGATGGCCTGCATCTGTCACCCCTGGGTTTCTAGATACTGGCTAAGGCTCTTGCCACCCCTATAGTGCCTTTTTTAGGTGATGTTCCAAAGACCAAATTACCACCGTAACAGCTATAAATAAATGCAATCTGAGGATCATGCTGCTCAACGCTAGAAGTCTAAATCTCAAGATGCACTTGCTCGAAGCACTCTTCAAAATGGAGAACATCGACATTTGTGCTGTAATGGAGACCTGGTTTAAAGCAGCAGAAAGCACCCTTGCGCTCCAAGGCTATAACTCATTTTACACCTTTCAGTCCCAGAACATGGACTGAAGCTCCAAAGGCGGTGGTGTCTCCATATTCATAAAGGATATGCTCACCTCCAGACTAGTAGCCCAGCATGACGCATCTGAGATACTTAAGGTGCAGGTCGTAGCCTACTATAAGTCCCAACCATGTCCCAAGACTCTTAACTCCATGTTCCTAAGCACCCTGGAAGCTATTAGGGTCCAACACAACACTCTCATACTAGGTGACTTCAACTACCCCTCCATCAACTGGGAAAACTTTTCATCCTTCTTGTTGATGAACCATATGTCTTCTGGATTGTTTGAAAATCTGCATTAGTCCCCAGTCGCCATACCTTAGTAATGAGATGTGCCACGTAGAAGGTCATTTAGATTGCTGTGCTTTTTCCTTTTTTAATTTCTCCAAATGTTTTATGTTTATATTAATGTGACAGGAATGATCTCCATTCATAAGACAGGGTACAGAGGAAGCCCACCAGATTAGTATTGCTTTAATCTTTGTTGTTTGCTGGGGGTGCTCCTCTCGACACCTACAATGTACCCAGAATTGCTTCCTTCTGTAGGTCATATGGTTTTGCCTCTATCAGCAATACATTTAAGTATGCCTGAAAATATTTTTTATTGGCTAGATAATGCAGTAATTAATGACACTTTTGTTTTTTTCTTCAGTTGCAGTGTCTGTTTTTCTTGCGTGTACTTTTCTTGACTGCTGGTATTGGAAAATCTCACGTGATAATTGCTACTATGATTTCAGTAATTCTTTGTGGTTCATGTCTCCAGTGATCCTTATCTGTATGTACTTTGTATTGTTCATGATAATTACCGGTCTGTTTTCAGTAATTCTTTGTGGTCCATGTTTCTGGTAATCCTTATCTACATGTACTTTGTAGTGTTTGCACAACCCCTAATGTTATAATCCTGCAGCATTATTGGGCCTTTCAGTGTACCAGACTCTCTACTATGAGTAGATTACAGCCAAAACCAAACTATGTAACTGTTGCTACTTCTGCTACAGACCCTGCATTTGTTTCCATCTCCCACTTTTTGTATACCCAGGCTCATTACTATTTAGGAATGACTGACTATGCTGGTTAGACTACCCAACCAGCATGCCTGTTGTAAATTGAGCATTTACCAACATAAAAAAATATAGCTGCTGAAGTACTATTGAGTGGTGGCCAAACATTTTTTTTTTGGCATATGGGGGACAGAGCAAAATATGGCAAAACTTGGGTTTATTCTGCAAAACTAAAGAAACAGAAACCTACCTGATTTTCCTTGTATTTTTGTGGTGTCCGTTGTAAAATTTCCAAAAAAAAGCAATGGAGATTCTCTCTCTCCCTCACTGAGGTGATGTACAGCGCATCTGTGGAAACACAGATCCCATATGCATGCACAGTACATCAGCCCACAGGAGATGATGCGGAAGACTGAAGTGACATTTAAATAAAGACATTATTTGAAAAAGGTAAGCAGTTACTTAAGTAATGTAATTGTTTAATAGCAGTAATCCACTCCTGTTCATGAGTATATAAGAATTTGCCCACATCAGCCTTTATTTAATCAGAAGGGCCTTGCCCTTGTGATTAAACCTCACCAACCTTGGGTAAATTCTGATATACCCACACACAGTTGTGGATTTTACTAAATTATCTTGAGCTGCTATCAGTAACCTTTCATCCTTTGGTTTACATTTTCTCTTCCTTAACAGTCATGAGTCAGATCTACATGTTGGTTGAATGCCAGATTACAGTCTACATATGTTCCCACTTCCCTGTCGGGTCAGCTGTTCATAGGTGTGTACTAGGCTAATGGCCCTGGAACCTTTACAAGCCTAGCCCATAGGATTACCCTGGCATCGTGCCGTCCGACCTTAGTTCCCAGTGCCTTTGTCGAGTAGAGTCACTGGAGTGATCCCCGGGGTGAATTTTCTATTTCCCATCCACTCATCAAGCTTTCTCTTGAAGAGGGCGAGTGACGTGCTCTGTTTGACATGTATGGGAAGTCTGTTCCATAGCATGGGCAGTCTCTGGGTTATGAACCTGTCCCTCCAGCATGTTCTGTTGATTGTGGTAATGAGGTTGAGGTCTCTGGAGTGTGTGGTGGAGGGATTGGGATTTCTTCAGATGTAACATTTCTAACCGGGCTGGGTCAGACATGGCTTTGTAAGTCAAACGGGGATTGCCTCTAAGTAGGCCATATGAGACAGAGAATAGTAGGAGGTTTTTTGAGTCTGTCCATGTAGGACAAGTGTTTAAGACCTAGGATCCTCTTTGTGAGGTACTTTTGCGGCCTCTCCAGTTGTTGCGGGTGTATAGTGAGGTACATACCAAATGGGGCATTGTACTCTGATTGGCCTAATGAGGGAAGAGTAGAGGGAGACAGTGACCACTTTCTTCCTGGATGCAAAACCCTTAGTAATGAGATGTGCCACGTAGAAGGACTTTGACCACAGTGGCAATGTGGTGGTCAAAAGAGAGGTTGCTGTCAACTTGTGTTCCCAGATCTCTTATAACGCCTTCTGTGTTCAGTGGACTACCATCAATGTGGTAATTTATGGGAACCGGGTTTTTCCCAAAGGGGACTACAACACATTTTTTGGCATTGAGCTTAAGGTCATGGTTCTCACAACAGTCACTGGTCTCAGTGAGGCCTTTCTGTAGGATGTCAGCATCACTTGGGGAGTTAATAATAGCTCCCAACTTGCAATCGTCTGCAAACTTTGTCAGCCAGAGTCCCTTCGTGTTGGCCTGGACTTCTGCGAAGTAGATATCAAACAGGAGAGGATCCAGGACTGAACCCTGTGGGACTCCACTTGTGACTGGTCGGCAGTCTGACTTGGAGTCAGCCACTTTCACACTGTGGGTTCTATCTGTGAGCCAGTTTGCAACCCACCTAGTGATATAGGGGTTGATGCCTAGTTTACTGAGTTTTTCTATGATTCCTGAGTGGGGAATGGTATGAAAGGCCTTGGCCAGATTAAGGTAGGCTGTATGAACCACCTTGCCTTCATCCACAGAGCTGGTGACTGATTCCAAGAAGTCTACCAAGTTGAGCAGGCATAATATTAATACTAAATTAATAATAGTAATACTGGGTGTTTGGCAGTCTGCTGTTAATGTGCTAGGCTTTTTTGGGGGGGGGGGTAAAGTTGGCACGGAGTCTGTTGGCCAGTATAGTAGCAATATCTGTTGGCTCGGTATTGGAGGTACCGTTGTGCAGTAGCTCAGAGCAAATCTGGGTATTGCTGTGGAGATCCTTTATGTTAGGAGGTGTTTTATCGATGAAGTAATTATCTTGGGTGGACAATTTCTCAAAGAGCAGTATAATGCATTTCTTTGCACTGAGTTTTAATCCATGGCATTGTTTGTGTTAGATTCTCTTGTAAGATGTTGGTGTCATGGGGGAATCTGTGATAGCTCCCAATTTACAGTCATCTGCAAACTTGGTGATCCCAAGGCCTTTGTCATTAGCCTTGACTTCTGAAAATAGATGCCAAACAGGAGCGAGCCCAACATGGAGCCCTGGGGTACTCAGCTGGTGACTGGTCTTTAGGTGGAAGTGATCACACTGATACTGACTTCTTCGGTCCTGTCTGTGTGCCATTTGGCAGTACAAGTTTTGTAGGGAGTTATGCCTAGTTCTGAGAATTTGTCAACAATACCTGAGTGGAATGTTGTATCAGATGCCTTGAACAGGATAAGGTAGGTAGTATGCACAATTTACCCCTCATCTGTAGTACCATGATTGATCCTCTTGAAGTCTTCCAGGTTAAGTAGGCAGGACCTTCCCTTAAAGCCAAACTGGGATGGATCCAGTGTTTGTTGCTTGGCAATGCCCTTGGTGATCGTTTCCATGACAGTTAGTTCCATTGCTTTGCATATTAGACTTGTCAGACTCTTGGATCTGTAGTTTGTGGGGTCAGTTGGTGGTCCACCCTTATGAAGAGGGATGACAGTTGCAGTCTTCCATTCATCTGGCATGTAACATGTTTTGAGTCTGTAGTTGAAGAACGGTTCATGTGATCCTGCTAAGTCATGTTTTATGCTATTTAAGAGGCAACCAGTGATTATTGTAGTGGCCCACTGAAGCAGTGTTTTTGTCCTTAGTGAGTGCCTGCAGGACCTGCTTCCTGTTGATAGTTAGGGGAGATGTGCTAGAATGGATTTCACAGGGGGTAGCGGGGAAATGAAGTTAGAGCTAAATTTTATCAGCCAGCAAGTTTGATATGTCACCCTGGTCAGGGAAGATTGTGATATTTACCACCAGTTCCGCACACTGCTGAGTATTACCTTTAAGATTCCTGACCTAGCTGAAGAAGACCTTGTGATTGTCCTTAGCCTTGGGGGCTATCCTTGTCTTGTAATTGTCCTTGTTGGACTTTAGTTGACCTCTTATTTAGTTGACCTCTTAGTTTCTTATTCAGTTGATTCAAGGAGCATGTGTGTCTGTGAGAGTTGCTCTTTGTGATTTTCTCAATAACCTTTTCTGTTATATAGCCTGTTAAGGTAAGGATTTCACCTGGTTTGTTTTTGGTGTAAAGTCTGGGCTTCTGGTAGGTAAGGCGGTTGCAGTGCAGTGCACCCATTTGCATATTTGTGCAGGGTTTTGTAAGTAATTCTGCATGGTTAGCTATACTCTCTGTTTGAGGGAGCCGTGACGTTTTGACAAACTGTTGCTTAATAAGCTCTAGCTTGCTTTAGAATGATTCCTAACTGTTGTGGGTTTTGTTGGGTATCCAGGATGATTTTTATTTCGAGGGGGGGCAGTTTTGCATTCCAATTTCAGTAATGAGGACATGACACAGGGGGTAGGGGTGCAATGCTGTCTCATGTGGGGAGTATTGCATCCAACATGTTTGATCTTCTGGTTGGAAAGTGGTCCAGGGTGTTAAGTCCAGGAAATGTTGTGCATGTGCGTTAGAGGTAGTCTACTTTTCCCAGTCTGTAGAAGAGTAGTTAAAATCTCCGATGAACAGGCTAGTTGGTTGGATGGTGAGCACTACTAGTAGGTCTAGGTAAGAGTTGTGAGCTTCATGGGTCAGAGAAGGCAACCTGCAGCTGGCCAGAAGATTGTAAGGAACCTTGTCTTTGGAGACTTGGATGTGAATGAACTACAGGGCATCGTCCTGTTCAACCAACTTAAAATTGTATTTGCTGCTAACATAGATTGAGACACCTCCACCTTGGCCCCCATTTGTGTTGTTGTTGGTCTAAATGTGTGGAAGGCACTGTAACTTTCCATAGCCGGAGCCCAAGTCTTGGTAACAACACAGATGTCTACATTCTTTAAAGTGAGGAGAGCTTTTTGGGTGTGAGGTTTCTTGTTAAGGGGTTACTCTATGCTAGGACCCTAAATGTTGTTTTTTTTTTCTATATTGGTAATTTTGTCGTATTAACATTGCACTAAAATAGGCTCTAAGGGGTTGGATCAATTTTTACCAATATCCAGAAGCCCAGGTGGGACATATGCAAACCATCTTCTGCAAAGCAAAGTGGTTTGTTAACATGTCATCCCATGCTGATAGATATTGGTTTCCACTGCAGTGACACCATAAACTAAGCTCATTATTAAAATCTATCATTTTCTGTTTTTACTGTGGGATCCTCCTTGGTGAAGGGAGAATGTTGCTCAGTGCAAGAGACATACCTGTCTGTGACGCACGTTCTGAGAGATGTGTCTCTCTTCGTATAGCCCAGGCAGGTATGCCTCATGTCATTTACACCCACATGGACTATGATAGAATCCTGTTGGTACCTGTGATGCCGTGATTTTAGTGTATGCATGGCATTGCATATCCTACATCCAGATAAGCAACTATCCGTTAACAACTTCTCATCCGTCCTGGTGAGAGGAGTGCCTGTATGACATACAATAGAATTCCCTATAACAAGAGTACTAGGTAAAACGTTTGCTTGCCTTATGGGCTTTGTTGTTGAGTTATCATTGGGTGGTGTTAGGTGTTACTTTTGGTGTGTGTTTTAGTGATTGCTGAGGTTTGGTGTTGCAGTTTGATGGTTTAGGAGGTCTTTGAGATTTGGAGAGGTTTCTTTTAAGTGCCTCAGGATAAGAAGGCCTATGTTGTGAGCAGTACGTATGAAGGATGTCTCTCTGTGTGTCTCTGTCTCTGTGTGTGTTCTTGACAACCTTGTTTGTAAGCATAATTTTTGCCTCCAGAAAAGTTGTGGAAGTACATCTCTTGATGACTATTAGTTTCTTTAAGGATTAAAATGTTGACTTGAATACATGAGACAATCTACATTTTCTCAGGATGACCATTGCAACACTGCCAGCCCAGCTATATAGAATTCTGTAAATAGTTATGTCATTTGTGAATACCAACATGATGGCATTGCTTGAGTTACCAAATGTATTAGAAATATATGTTGTGTGTATGTTAAACTAGTGATTCAGAACTGTTATGTTCTGAGCTTCAAGGATGTGCCCACAGTGTACCCTACTGGAAAAGAACAGAAATGTATATCAACTATATATACCCGTGCAAATGTATGGTTTAATAGTAGAAGCTGGAACATACAAAGTTAACTTGCAAAACTTCAAGTAAATAAGTTGAAACTGAAGTGTTTTTGCTATTGTGTTATCTCTCAGTGAAGCAGACACAATATCTAGATTGAGATGTTTTTCCATTGTCTTGAAAGAAGTAATTACTAGGTTTTAAATGTAAAAGCATTTTATTGTTCTACGACTTCCATGTTCTGCAAACCTCTGAGAGATATATACTTCTAATACAGAGGTGTTGGTGTCTGTTAGCCTGGGAACTAAAGGCAGGTGACAAAGTGATGTCATTCAGGCTAACCCAGCAGAAATGTGAATTATTAATTTAAGAACTCTGTCAGAGGGAGTCAGGGCATTTTGTATATTGTCTTGGACCTAGAAACATCCACTCAACAGCACTTCTGCCTGCGTGTTGTCTATAAGTAAGACTTAGGGAAATGTAATTTCTTTTAGATGTAGATAGGAATGCAGTAAAGATTAGTTTAGACGTTTTCTGAATTTATTTGAGGCTATCCTGCAATGTTTTAAAATGTTCCCTGTGATTCTGAACTCTTGTCACTGATGACTTTTTAGTATTGTCTTGTTCTTTTATTATTTTTTATTAAATATATTTAAACCATGTAATTGTGGCTGGTTTGTTTAGACATATTTAAGCTCTGAGCGTACTTGCATGTGTATTTGGTGACACTGTACAGGCCATTCCTGAATAGCCTTGGTCTTGATCACACTTACATTTCGATAAAAGTAGTATTACACCTTGGGATTGGCCACCCATTGTAAGGCCTTAAGTAGCTGATAAGTAGGGGTTGGTGGCAGTAATAGCTACCTTATAGTTTGGGCAGAAGGGGGCATAACTAATAAACCTGTGCCAGCCTTCCCCAGGAGTGTCTGTGTGTTTGTATATAAATCAAATCTCAAAGCGTGCGTGTGTCAGCTACTTGGGCAGGGACACTAAGCACTGGTTGGACAGAGAGGGTGCTGGAGCTATTGGCTTGACCCCTCAGCTGAGAGCTTAACCCTATAGCTGTGCCAGTGGGGAGTCTTATTGGGGATCTGGAGAAAGAGGGTGAAACCATCCCCAGACTGACTGTGATCCCTGTGTGCTCTTAAGGGAAGTTGTAATTTACTGTGTGTGTACTTGTCATCCTTCCATTGTGTACATCCCTCACTGTTGCCAATGGTGAGGATTGAGGCTCCTTGATTACTGGGCCAGTGTAGGGGTGTTGCATATTTAATCAGTGGACAGTGGTGGGATATCCACATCGCATATTAATTGGTTGACGGTGGTGAGTTAGCCACATCACATATTAATTGGCTTGTAGTGGTGTGGATATTGAATTCCTGTAGCCTGTGTACAGTGGTCACTGAAGGTGTTTTGTACTCTGTCAGCCACACAGTGAACATTCAGAGTTCATCTCATAATTGTTTTATTTATTTATTTATTTTTGTTAGCTTAGCTAGTCAGGGAGAGTAGGTAAGCATGTCAGCAGAGGTGTATGGCAAGCTGACAGGAGCCAGTTGGCTGAAATTTGCAAGGCTAAAGGACTGGTGCATGCCAGCCTGACTAAAGCATACATGATTGCAACTTAAGTCACAGCTGCATCACAGAATAGTAACCAGGAGGACAATCAGACTGTCTGTGGAGATGCGCAACTCTCAGAAAATGGGAGTATAAACTTTTCCACAGAGGACTTAAAAATCCTTCTGGTGTTAGAGACTTGAGATGGAGGCCAAGCATTTGGAAATAGAAGCAGCAGTGAAACTGAAACGTCTTGAGGTTGAGGAAAATGAGAAACTGGTATGTCTAGAGGCTGAAGAGAAGGCGAGGCTGACTCTTTGCCAGAGTCATGGAGGTAGTAGGGAACGGAGTAACCGAACCCCAGAAACAACAAAGGTCAGTAAATGTCTTACACAATTTACAGAGGGGATAATTTTGATAGTTTCATATGTCTGAAAGGGTATGTAAACAGTATCATGTTGACCAAGGGCTGTGGGTACGGTTCCTGACCCACTTATGGTAAAGCTGTAACTGTAATTTCTAAACTGTCTGATACTGATTGTTTAAATTATAATGTTGTAAAGAACTGTTTGCTAGAATGTTTTAAGTTAACACCTGAAGCTTATAGAAAAAGTTTTGTGAGTATAGACACAAGGCAGATGAAAGTGTGTGTGAATATGCTGCTGAACTAAGCACTTATTTTCACAGGTGGGTGAGTGGATGTCAGGTCACCACTTTTGAAGGGCTGACAGACCTTTTGGTGAGGCAACAAGCTTTTAGCACTTTGCCTGAGGACATGAAAATCTGGTTAGCTGATAGACAATGCATTACTGCAGATGAGTTGGAGAAGAAGAGAGACCTATACCTAGCAAGCAGGGCATCACTGCACAGAAAATGGGCACCCAGTGCTGCTCATGGGTTTAAGGGAACCCATGGTGGGTGGCTCAGACTGTCACAGTAGAGTCCGGCAGTAGCAGGGGAAGCCACTAGACCAGGTACACATCCAGGACTAAGGGTTAAATGTTTTAAATGCAACCAGTGGGGCCATGTATCATATAAATGTCCACAGAGCCAAGGTGGGGAACAAAAGGTGGGAGAGCTAGTAAGTGGGAATGACAAAATGCCAGTAGTAAGTTGCCTCAAGACAACAAGGGTACCAAACTACCACAAGAGGTTATATCCTATCTTAGTGAATGGGAAAGAGACCACAGCTAAGAGCGAGACAGCCTCTGTCCTAACCATTGTGAAGCCTGCAATGGTTACATAGGAGCACTACTTGCTTGGGCAATCTACTCCAGTAAGAGCTTTAGAAGGGACCCCATTCTAAATACCTTTGGCTAGAGTTCACCTTGACTGGGAGGGTGGAAAAGGAAGCCAGCAAGTAAGTGTATTTGAGGATATCCCTACAGAGGTCCTGATAAGGAATGATTTTGATAATGCAGTACAGTGTGTGCATGCAGCAGTCAGGCGTGAAGACAAGCATGTGGGTCTAGTAGCCTGGGGGAGACCCAGACAAACCGCACACTTGCAGCCAGGACTGGTGAGGTAGGTGGTTCAGGGAGGGAGCTACCCTGCAGCAGTGAGATTGAAGGTGAACCACAGCTGCTTGTGGGTACTGATGTTCCCTTGGACCGAGTGGCTGCAAGGGCAGAGGTGAGTAGTAGTACCCAGGCTGACAGTGAGGCACCGCTGTCAGAGGATTCCAAACTTCCTGTGGAAGGGGAGCTGGGAAGCGTTACTAAGAGAGTTGAGACAGGCTCAGCTGTCAGACCCTATATTACAAGGCCTGAGGGTGGCAGCTAGCAAGTCAGCGGATTCTCAAGGGAAGGACGAATCTGTATATTGGGACAAAGGTTGACTTTATAGAGAGTGGACCCCTGAGGGAGGGCTAGAGGGTGAGAGAATACAGCAGTCAGTAGTGCCCAGAGCCTACCGTCTGGCACGTCTAGCCATAGCCCATGATATTCCTTTTGCAGGTCATATGGGTATAAACGTATTAAGAGACGTATTTTGTAGAACTTTTATTGGCCTGGGATATCCAGAGATGTAACAGGGTACTGCTGGACCTGTGAGCAGTACTAAAAGGTAGGCAAGGTAGTAGACAAGGTGAGAGCTCCTTTGATGCCTTTGCCTGTGATTGAGGAGCCATTTCAGAGGGTGGCTATGGATATTGTGAGGCCTCTTGAGTACCCCAAGTTCCACAGAGAAAAGTATATCCTAGTGGTAGTAGATTATGCTATAAGATGCCCTGAAACAGTGGCTCTGTCCTCCATTGAGGCAGAAAATGTGTCAAATGCTTTGTTAGAGATTTTCAGCAGGGTAGGTTTCCCAAAAGAAAAACTGACTGACAGAGGTGTCAATTTCATTTCAGACCTGCTGGCTTGTCTGTGGAAGCACTGTCGGGTGAAGCACCTAAAGACCACCCCCTACCATCCTCAGACTAGTTGTCTTGTTGAGAGGTTAAACTCTACACTCAAGACAATGCTGCGGGCATTTGCAGACCATTTTAAGAGGGAGTGGGACAAATATTTGCCCCATCTGTTTGCTTACCGAGATCTGCCTCAGGAATCCACTGGTTTTTCACACTTTGAGTTGCTGTGTGGGCATAGGGTGAAGGGGACTTCTAGATTTGATTCAGTGAATCTCACAAGGAGTCTGCTGTGGCATATGTCCTAAACCTCGGGAGAAGGCTCGGGGAACTCATGGGATTGGCCCAGGAGAACCTGGCAGAAGCCCAAAAGCATAAAAAGGTCTGGCATGACATTAAAGCTTGAGTTAGAGAGTATGCTGTAGGGCAGCAGGTAATCATTCTCCTTCCTGTCAGACACACCAAGCTGCAGGCAGCCTGGGAGGGACCCTACAAGGTAGTAATGATGGTCCGTGATGTTAACTACATGGTAGAACTGCTAGGCAGGAGGTAGGGGCACAAATTGTACCATGTTAACCTGATGAAACCTTACCATGATAGGGAGGCCCTTGTGCTGAGTATTTGCAGTGGTGACTGCTACCCCTTCCACTGAGGTGTTAGTCCGAGCCTCACTGAGGAGATCACTGTCCCAGCAGCTATCCACTATCCAGGTTCAAGAAATCCGAGCAGTGTTACAGGAGTTTACGGACATATTCAGTGGGAAACCAGTGTGCACCCACCTGGTGCAGCACCATGTGGATACAGGACCCCAAAGGCCTATTAACCAGGCCCCTTATAGGGTGTCTGAGAGAGTCAGTCAGACTCTGAGGTAGGAGATGTAACTGTTCCCTGTATACCCATCAGTTTATTAATCAGTATTGTTACATTTTTACCTACAAGCTTACCTTCTTGTTCTGGCTGTGGTCTCAGTGATGTAGACCTCCTTTGCATCTTTTGATCATATCCATGCCATATTTCTCAACTGTTCAAATTTTTGTCTCGTATCTTTTGGTCTCTTTCTCATAACATTTATGGTTTTCTGGCAAATCACTGAATATCGAAGTCACTAAATAATGACACATATTTGAGTTTCACACTTTATATCTTTCAAAAAATGCATGTGAACACAAACTCTGGTACCTTAACAATGTTCTACATTTATAAGAGCAATATTTAAAATCTGTCCCTGGTCCTTAGTCTAATCATTGTTTTAGGCTTTGTCCAAATTTCCTGTGCTAAGAGTTTGAGAAGTATAATCCACATATTAAAAAAACCTTTTTTGACTTCCTGAGCATGGGAATTATTGAATACTATTTCATTTTTGAAGAAATGACCTGGCACCAAGTTATTTCGACCTATTGAGTTCTCACTCATAAGAAAAATAAAGTACAGTTTTGTACCTACCATAAATGTAGATGTTCGAGTGGTTATGCTGCTGCAGTCATCACACTTGGGTTATGCTGCCGTCAGGCGGTCCCTGCAGTCGGCCTGAATTCCAAAGCCTTGGTCCGGCGTCGGTTGTCGTCGCTTCTTCCCTGACGTCGGTGCGGCAGGGTTATAAAAGAGGCAGCCAACGCCATTTTCTTCAGTTTTTCTTGCCCCAGATGTCAGGTGCCCCCAAACTAAGAAGGCAAAATAAGAAGCTGCAAAATATACCTTGGTGAAAAACAATAGTACTAGTTGTAAGCAAATACACCATATAGACATGCATCCCAAAGGTTGATGTACATGGAGGAATTAGAAAAGCCTTGTGAGGTAGAGGGGATTTAGGGAGGGTAACCTGGAGTGCAGCAGCATAACCACTCGAACATCTACATTTATGGTAGGTACAAAACTGTACTATGTTCATCGTGCTATGCTGCTGCAGTCATCACACTTGGGTAGAGTCCCAAAGCTATGGTTGGGTGGTAGGAACTAAACTGGGTTAGGTGCAGCTAAGATGCCCTGCAGAACTGCAGTGGCAAACCCAGCTCTGGTTTTTGAGTACAGAGGAAGATGGTAATGCTTGGTGAAGGTGTGCACTGAACTCCAGGTAACTGCCTCCAGAATGTCCTTTGTTGGGACTCCTCGGAGGAAGGCTGCTGAGGTTGCTGTTGCCCTGGTAGTGTGAGACCGAATACTAACAGGCACTGCTTTCCCATGGTGTGAGTAGCAAAAGCGGATGCAATGTGCTATCCATTTGGAGATGGTCTGTTTTGAAAAAGCCTTTCCTTCTGAGCCTGGTGCATAGGATACAAGGAGTTGGTCAGATTTTCTGAAGGCCTTTGTCCTGTCCAAATAGTAATGTAACTGTCTGTGAATGTCCAAAGAGTGAAGGAGTCTTTCCCCTTTATTCTGTGGGTTTGGATAAAAGGTGGACAAGTGTATGGTCTGAGAGCCACACTGGATACTACCTTTGGCATGAAGGAAGGGTTGGTGAGTAAAGATACTCTGTCCTGATGGAAAATGATGAAAGGTTCCACTGCCATAAGAGCCTGCAGTTCTGAGACTCTGCGTGCTGAGGTGATAGCCAGCAGCAGGGCTGTTTTCCATGCCAAATATTGAAGCTGTGCTGAAAAGGCTGGTTCGAAAGGAGGAAGTGTTAATTTTTCCAGCACAAAATTTAGATCCCAGGTTGGAGTTGGTGGTTTTTCTGGGCGGGTCTTATATTTTTTGCCCCTCTGAGAAACTGTCTTAGCAAAGGATGAGAGAAAATGGGAGGAACCGTATCATAATGAGCTGAAATGGCTGAAGCATGGATCTTTATAGATGAGAAGGAAAGGCCTTTGTGTAGCAACTCAGCTAGATATTGGGGTATGTGTGGAATATTTGGGATGCCAGGATGTAGGTTTCTGGCCTGGCTCCATACACAAAATCTTTTCCATTTGTCTGAGTAAGTTTTTGTGGTGCTGGGCCTCCTGGCCTCCAAAATGACATTTTGGACATCCTTTGAGAGAAGTGTTTGATAATTTAAGGTATTTTCCTTGCAGCTAGATTTAAGGTCCTTAGTTGACTGTGAAGGATCTGAGAGTTTTGTTGGGTTAACAGCCGAGGGAATTGAGGTAAGATCCATGGAGGGCTGCGAGTCAAGTTTCGTAGTAGTGGGTGCCAGTGCTGACGTGGCCAGTCCGGAGCAATGAGGATCATCTGTGGTCTCTCTGATCTGGCTTTCAGTAATACCTGGGTCAGTAGAGGCAGAGGTGGGAAGGTGTAGACTGACAATGCTGTCCAACTGAATGATGGGGCATCAACTTTCCAGGCCAGGGGATGATAAGTCCTTGTGCAAAATTTTTGTAGCTGACAATTGCTGGTTGAGGCAAACAGATCAATGTCTGGTGGTCCCCACCTTTTGAGTTATCATTGAGAATACTTGTGGGTGTAGTCTCCACTCGTGAGGGTCTGTCAAATTTCTGCTTAATTTGTCTGCCAATATGTTCTCTTTTCCCGGCAGGAACTGTGCTTGCAGTTGTACTTGGTAAGTTAATGCTGTGTTCCACAAGTCCATTGCCTGTCTGCATAGTGGGTAGGAGTGCGTTCCTCTTTGTTTGTTTATGTACCACATAACTGTGGTGTTGTCCGTCCTTATTAGAAGTTGTCCTGGATGCAACAGGTCCTTGAAAGCTGTTAGTGCATTTTTTACAGCTAGCATCTCCTTTTGATTGATGTGTAGTTGCCTTTGGTTTGCAGACCATTTGCCCTGTATGCATTGTCCTGCCATGTGTGCACCCCAGGCGTAGTCTGATGAATCTGTTGTCAAGGTTTGGTTTGCTGGAGGTGAGACAAAAGAAAGGCCCTTGTTTGCTTGGCATGCTTGAGCCCACCATAGAAACTCTTTCTGAAGGCAGGGAATGAGAGTTATACTTGCTTCGAGGCTGTGTCTGTGTTGGGACCATACACTTTTTAGGTACCATTGTACTTTTCTCATATGCAGTCTTGCATATGCAATTAGTTGAATGCAGGATGCCATGTACCCCAATGCCTGCAGGAATTTCCTTGCAGTGAGCTGGGTAGAAGTTGCCATCTTTTTGAAGTACTGAGCCAGTTGTTTTTGCTTGTCTGGCGTGAGGTAAGCCATCTGGGCCGTTGTATTCAAGCTGGTACCCAGGAAAATTATTTCTTGTGAGGGTATTAGTTTTGATTTCTTTTTGTTTACTGTGAACCCTAGGCAACTTAGCAACTTTGTTACAAATGCCAGATGCTGTAGTAGGATGTCTTTGCTGACCGCTTGGATCAGGCAGTCATCCAGATATGGATAAATTTGTATTCCTCGTTGTCTGCAGTATGCAATTACTGATGCCAGGCATTTCGTGAATACTCTGGGCGCAGTAGATAAGCCAAAGGGCAATGCAGAGAATTGATAATGCGTTGTGCCTGCCAAAAATCTGAGGTATCTTCTGCAATCTTGTCTGATGGGGACATGCAGGTATGCCTCTTGGAGGTCCAACGTTACCAGCCAAAACTCCTTGCCGAGCATGGGAAGAAGCTGCTGTAGTGTGAGCATTTTGAATTTGGGAATGTCCAGGTACGTGTTTAGAATTGAAAGGTCTAAGATGAGTCTCCAGGCTTTGTCCTTTCTTGGTACTAGAAACAGTCTTGAATAAAATCCTTGACCTTGCTCTTTTGCAGGTACCTTTTGAATTGCTTTCATGTTCATGAGAGCTGAAATTTGCTTTTGTGCCTCTGCCCATTGGTTCATTGGCAGATTTGGCATGCCTCTCATCCGTGGTAAAGTGTGAAAATGAAATCTCTAGCCTCTGATAATAATATCCAGAACCCATTTGTACTTTGTTATGATGTGCCAATTTTGTGGGAAAAGAGCCAGTTTTCCTCCTAGAGGTGCTGCCTGGGCAATTTTGCTTGGCAGGCGAAGAGGAAAGTCATTGAGTTTGTTTTCTGAAGGGTTGAGATCTGTCGTCTCCCCCTCTTTGAGTTGTTGTTTGCCATTGTCTAGGCCTAAAGGTACCTTGTGCCTCGCTTCTGCCCCTAGGGCATCTGTACCTGCCCCTTTGGGGTCTGTCTGAAGCAGGAAAGGACCAGTTTTTTGATGGCCAGTTTCTGCTGAAGCGAGGATGTTGCACCTGTAAAAAATCTTTTAACTGTTTGCATTGATTTTGCTTTTTCTTCCATTTTCTTTAAAACTTCCTCTGCTTTGACACCAAATAATGCATCCTTTTGCAGTGGAGCAGGCCTCCAAAGAATCAAAACCACACTGCAGTGTATGTTTTCCCAGTTGTTCTGCTGCATGCAACAAATCCTGCATCCCTTTGAAATCTAGTTGATCTGTTTGAGGGATTATTTTCTGTTTTAACTGAGTAAGCAAGTATTGCTGGTATTTAATCATGTGGAATTGGCAGTTTAATGCCCTCATAGCCAAAGTGGCAGAGGTATACACTTTTTTCCCCCATCTTTCTAATGCCCTGGAATCTCTTTCCGTAGGTAGTGGATTCTTAGCAGAAGAGGCCTTAACCCCTTTGGGACCCTGGGAAATGGTTTCTGGGTCTGCAGCAGGGCTTTTATATAAAAATTGGTGAGAGTCAGGGACACTATAGTATCTGTCTGGTTTAGGTGGTGCTGGAGGTAAGGAATCTGGATTTAGACTGGATTCAGTGTAGACATCATCCATAATGTCTAAAACAGGAGGAATGGCTATGGGTCTATGCTGAGGTAGAAGAAGAAACTCACGGAGTCTTTTCTTGGAGTCAGAGTAATCTTGTCCTTCCCAATGGAAATGCTCTCTCATGGTGTGCAGGGTTTCCCCAAAAGAGAAGTCTTCAGGGGGGGGGGGGAACAGAGGGAATAGATTCCTCAGCATCTGAGTCTTCATAAAGAGGGAAGGGGTCATCCTGTTCCTCAGAGTCTGCTGAGGAAATGGATTCCTGGTCAGGAGGAGGTAAATCTTCCTCCAGTCTAGGCCTTTTGTCAGGAGGGGGTTGGGAACCTCTGATAGGGGTAATCGGGTCCTCCGCCATTTTGAGCATTTGTTTTTTAGGCATAGGAGCCTGTGTGGGAGTCTGTGGACCCGGTTTCTTAACCTTTGGAAGCCTAGCGTATGACTTAACGGAGAGTCTCGTCTGTTTAAAGACGCCTTCTGAAACCGAAGGCCTGTCCATAGTCTCTGGATCGCCGCCAGGGCTGGTGTCCGTGAGTTGAGGAGGAACCGGCTCCAGTGGCCCAGTGGATTCTATCTGAGAGGTAGTCACATTGTCTAAATCTGCGGTAGTCAGGGGCTGCGTAGGCATCTCACTGAATACCGAAGATCCGGCGGAAGGCCTAACCGAGACCTCGGTATCTGGTCTAGGTCTAGGCTGCCTGTCTTTGTCCTTGCAATTTTTAAAAATAGCGGTTGTCGGAGGCTCCGATGACATGATGTAGTTGAATTTTCTGCCAAAATAATGTCGGGCGGTATCAGCCCGACGCTTAATAGTGCGTTTATTGAACCTAGCGCAAAACCGACAACCAGAAACGTCGTGGTCTGGGCCCAGGCAAGGAATACAATAAGAATGGAAATCCTTATGAGGTATTTGCTTCCCACAAGAAATACAATTATTAACTTTGTCTGACATCGGTCTGAGGCAAGAAATGTTTCCCCAACGGGGTACTTGAAGACCTCGGCTGAAATTCTGTTCGAAAATCTCAGGAGCTGGCCGACCGGCACTTGAGAACTGCTTCTGCTTCGGGCACCGCGTGGCAAGAAAGACTGAAGAAAATGGAGTCGGCTGCCTCTTTTATACCCCTGCCGCACTGACGTCAGGGAAGAAGCGACGACAACCGACGCCGGACCAAGGCTTTGGAATTCAGGCCGACTGCAGGGGACCGCCTGACGGCAGGATAACCCAAGTATGATGACTGCAGCAGCATAGCACGATGAACATCTGTGTTTTATTAATTATTGCAAATATATTAGTGACATTTTATATTGCAAACTAAAAGGGTTCACTTGCAAAGCATAACATTTAAGAATATTTCCGTTATTATGTTAAATTATCCTAAAACATGCAAGCTGTCTAAGAGATTTATAAAATAGTTTAACAACCTGGAAAAGTCATGGAAAGATCTCTACCAGGTGATTATAGTTTATTTTATTATTTATTTTACTGCCATTCTTTACCAGGAAAGTCCAACTGAGTAATAATCTGACATTTTTAGCAGAGGCCCGGGGAGAGAAGCTCCAGAGAGTTAAAAAATAAGCATATATACATACAGTTGGATAGTGGGATACATAGGCTACAATAAAGCATGAGGAAACACCAGTGATGTGAAAACAAATTAAAAAAATGATGACAAGAAATAAAAAAAATGATTAACTATGACAATCAGCATATGCAAAAGTATTAGACATATAGTCTGCTATGCTAGGAAACAAAAATAAAAAGATTGAAATCATTAAATAACGTTTTTAAATGTAAGTACATATTAAAGGAGCTTTATTGTTCTTTTATAGCCTCATATGTCTGTTTATAGACGTAGTGCATTCTTCAGCCACAATTTCTTTGTTATTTTAGGTTAGTTCAAATAAATGTATTGCAGTGAATGCTTTGTGCTTAGTTTTATATGGCTAAAAGCTTCTGCTTTTGTCTCGTGTTCAATACATTTACTTGCTTATTACCATGCTCCCTTTCAAATTAATAAAAAATCTATTGCTAGCTCAAGTTTTATTTATTTTATTTATTTTACATTTGTTGACTGGGCTAGTCTAACTGGATACATGTCCATTTTCAGTAGAGGCCTGGGGAGAAAAGCTCCAAGCATGAACAGTGACAAAGTTAACAATATATAAAAAAGACATGTATAATAACAGTACAGAGGTAGCATATAATTATAAACTATATAGACATTATACTAAAAATGTTGCTAAAAAAACAATTATACTAAACACAAAAGTGGGTGTGAGCAAGACAGTGTAAAGGCTTATATTTTATCTTAGTATGAAAAAAAGAGAAGTAACTAGATTTGGAGGCATAGGTTAGGGGAGTAGGGAAAGTGGTATGAGCAGGAGGGGAAAAAGATTTCAGTCTGGGTTAGCACAAGGACAAAACCACTGAGTTTTAAGATGTTTTTTAAGATGTTTTTTAAATAGAGAAGTAGAAGCTAGGGTAGATAGATCAGGAGGAAGCTGATTCCAGTTTTTACCTGTAGTGTTTGAGAAAAGTGAGTCACCAGCTTTGTTAGATTTAATTGAGGAAACCAGGAGTTTATTAGCAGAACGTAGTGTAGCTAGATTTTTATATGGTGAAATCAGATTAGTGAGGATAGGGGTATTATTGGGGTGGTATAGGATCTTTTGAGTGATAAGTAATTGTTGACAGAGTATGTGGTTCTGCAGTTCTAGCCATTCAAGTTGTTTGAGGTTGAGGCAGTGGTGAGTTTTAAAGGGAGAGCATGTGATGAATCTAGCTATGCTATTATAACAGGTAGAAAGTTTGGAGAAGTTGTTTTTAGATAGGTTAGTATATATAGCAGAGGCATAGAAAAGGGTAGAAATGAGGTGGGTCTGGGCAATAGTTTTCCTGGCTGAAGGGGTAAGGAAGGGTTTAATTCTATAGAGAGTACCAAGTTTTTTGTTAACAGACTTTATGGTGGAGTTAATATGGTCATCATAGCTAAGACGATTATCAGTTGTTACACCTAGTAGGTGGGTTGTAGTATCTGGGGTTATGTTGGTAGCATTGTTAGAGGTTATAGAGAAGAATGGATTGGGTGATTTATGAGTTGGAGTAAAAAGCAGTAGTTTTATTTTTTTGGATTTGGGAGGAGGCAGTGTTGCATAAACCAGTTTTCAACATTATGGTAAAATATTTGGGTGAGGGAGTGGAGGGAGGCTGTATTCTTAGCAGTACAGATTAAGGTTGAGTCATCTGCATATTGAATGCAGTTGGCTTGAGGTATGTTCATGTGTAGGTCATTAATAAATACGGAAAAAAGAAGGGGACCTAAGATAGAGCCTTATGGGACTCCAATATTTACTGGAAGTAATGAAGACAGATTGTTATCCCAAAGTATTGCTTGCTGTCTGTTTTTAAGATAAGATCTAAACTATTGCAATGCTTGTGGATCAAGAGAATGGGACTTTAGTTTGTCTAGTAGTAAGTTATGGTTAACCATATCAAAGGCTTTTGACAGGTCAATAAATAGTGCAGAGGAAAAGGAGTTATTGTTAACTATTTTTATTTATAGAGTCAGTGAAGGATAGAAGGGCAGTCGTGCTGTGGAATGGTCTGAAGCCATGTTGGCAGTTGGCTAGTAGGTTATTTTGCAGTAGGTGGTTAAGTAGTTGTTTGTGAATACATTTTTTTCATTATCTTAGCTAATGGGTAGAGTAAGGCAATAGGTCAAAAGTTAGAAAGCTCAATAGAAGATCCACCTTTATGCAGAGGGATGATGTGGGATACTTTCCATATGGTAGGGATTTTGCCTTCAGAGAGTTCTGTTAATAAGGATAGAGATGGGGTAGTCTATAGCTTTTGCGGCAATTTGTAGGTATTCAGATGGGAGACAGTAAGCAGAAGGGGTGCAAGGTTTCAGTTTTTTAAGTAGCTTATAGATGAGAGATGTAGGTACAGGTTGTATATGAAAGGTAGGAGATGAAGTCTTGGAGGTATTTAGTGGGGAAGCAGTAGAAGGAGTTAAAGAATTGGCTAGGGTTTGAATGGCTTCTGTAAAGTAGTTATTAAAGGCGTCAGGGATCTGGTTGGAGTTATTACGGTTGAAACCTGCTGGGATAGGAGTAGTAGTGTGTCCTGGCTGAAGAAGTTTGTTTATCCCTGACCAAAATTTTTGTGGAGTTTGACTGGTTTGTTGCAGGTGAAGGTAAAAGTCTTTTTTGTCTCTAAGAATGTCATTCTTGGTGGCATTTCTTAACTGTTTAAAGAGGAGGTGATCCGATGGACATTTGGTAGCTCTCCATTTAGCCCAGGTTTTATTTCTGAGGAGCATCTTTTGCCTGGTTTGTTTTGTTAGCCATGGGGCAGATTTGGTTCTTATTCTAGTAGAGCGATTAGGTGCGTGGTAGTCTAGGATTTGAAGAAAGTTAGTGCTGAAGTAGGTCACAGCCTCATCAAGTTCAAGATGGGTCAGTGGTGACCAGTCACGTGCTTGCAATTCATTTAGGAAGCTATCTGGATTAAATAATTTTTTTGAGCTGGAAGTTTTGAGATTGAGTAGTTGAGATATGGAGTTTTTGTCTAATAATGTAGGTAAGCATATGGTCGCTGATATTGTCGGGAGGGGTTCCCGGAGTTTAAGTGCCAAGGTGGTTATTAAGTTTAACATCCATATTCAGCAAAATATAAAGAAAACTCACCAAAAACTAGGTATGCTATACAGGAACAACCACTTCCTCTCTACTTCTACCAGGCATACTCTTGCCTCCTCTTACCTCCTTCCCTCCCTTCTGTATGGCGCCCCACTACTAACTAACCTATCCTCTTCCATCACTCTCAAACTTGAAAGCGGTTATAACAAAATTTCTAAATTTGCCACCAAGGCCAAACATTCCACTCATCACTGTGTTACCCTCCAGTCCCTCAACTGGTTAGAATTCGCAGATTACCTGGACTTCATCCAGCTCACTACTGCACATAGACTAATATTCAATCCAACCAAATGCCCCACTCTAACATCCTTCTCCCATACACCCCAAATAGAACTCTCAGATTTGAACACCAAAACTGAATTACTGTCTACAAACCTAAATGTCCTGTTAGACAACTTCTCCTCTCCTTCTCTTTAGGTAAGAAATGGAACTCTCTCCCTTCCACACTAAGGACGATGTTAAACACAAACAACTTCAAAACTCAGCTTTATACCTAAATCTCCTCCAAATGGAAATGTAACTGCATTCTCCCTACCTAGAACTCTTTTTAACAAAAGCCCCTGGGAGGGTATCCTCCTATGTTCCTAAGCACCTTATAGCTGGCTATAATCTTCTATATCTAATTCCTATACGATCTTTCACACTCTGTAAATATTGTAAATAGCTTTTGACTTTTAACTGTGAATTTGTTAAAATGTATCTGCACGATATTTTTCCACTATGGGCAATATTGCTCACGCTTTGTATTATTTGATATGTATTTGCACTTGTACTTTTATTTTTATTGTACTGCTATCTTTACTGTAACCTGTTTCATGGAGCTTTTCACCCTGGGCCTCCACTAAAAATGGGCTCTCTCGGCCCAGTGGACATCCCAGGTGATCAAACTGGAAATAAATAAATAAATAAATAAATAAATGCAAAAATAAATAAATAAAAAAGTAGCAGAGCAAAGAAAACAAAAACTTCAGAAGTGCTGCAGTTGTGAACAGTATTTATCAGAGATTTTAAACATGAAGCTGGAGTAGAGGTTGAAAAGAATATGACAGTACACTACAGTGCAGACTTTAAAAAATGTTGCCCCAGATAAGTTAAAGCTAAATAAAAGCATATTTACTGAGCTAACAGAAAATGAAATAGGTGTGTAGTCAGGTGTCTATCTTAGCAGGGAGCTAGTGGCAGTGAAGTAAGAAAAGAAAATCTATGAAGTACCGTCAGCGGAGTCAGATAATATATACAGCAAGTACGTAGACTTCTGTTAAGCTATTTTATCACAAACTAAAATGTACAGAAGAAACACACGGTTGACTATATAAATCCATTACCTGAAGCAGCAAAACCTGTACTGGATCTGGAGGGAAATGTCCAAGTTGTAGTGTTTGGAAAGGTTTAGATAATACCAAGGTAGCTGCTTTCAGGAAGACATGGATGTTGGCCTCTCTCCACAAAGAAGGCTGTTGACATGCCTTGGTGCAGGATTCCCATGGAAAGAGTTGCAAAATGAGATGCAGTGAACTACCCATTTGGAGTTGGTCTGTTTCCCCGCAAGTGTTTGGCAGTTCTCTGTACAGACTTGGACACCTTGAGTGACATTTTTCCTGTAAAAGGAATATACAAGTAAACGACTCTAGGACTTTGTAATAATGACTAACCCTCCTGTCATGTCTAAAGGTCAGGTCCCTGTGCTATCTCCTATTATCCTGGTGGACTTGGGCATTTTGAGGCTGTGTAGCAACTGCCTCATGTACACAGACAACCCTCTCCTCTTACCTCCCAACACTCAGATTTGTGAGAGATGCACAAATTGAAAGCCATGCACTCTCAAGCCAAGACTGGAATAGCTGCTAAGGAGGACAAGGTCAACACCTGCACCACACCACATGCAACATATAGCCTTCCAGAACACCCACCATCACAGCTCTCACATAAAAACACAAACCACACACCCACCTTCGTGGAGGCTCTCAATAGAAATCTACCCAGACAGCAGAGACCTTTGAGACGGAAACGCATTCAACCACCACAACACAGCTCAAACCACTAGAGACACAACTCACCTACACAGTGTGTCCCTCAACCTAAGGCAAAACAGCTTGCTCAATACACTAATCATAGGTGACTCGATAGTGAGGCACACTGATGTCCCACTCACTAGTTTGAATAAGGAGAAGGTAACAGTCAGCTATCAGGTGCCAGAATCCGACACATAACACATGCACTCAGGTCACTCCACAAGTACAAGTATGATCGGTCACTGTCCATGTGGGTGTGAATGACCTGAGATGCACCTCCCTGGACTGTATAAAAAGAGACGTGGAGGAGCTCTCGGATTATGTGGCCCAGGCAGGTATGACCCTAGCCCTGAGCAGCATCTTACAGTCACCCAGAATGATACCGCAGTACAAGCAGAAAATGATTGACTTCAACAATTGACTAAGTTTCTGTTGTCATTCTAAGGGGATCCAGTATCTGTCTGCTTGGGATTATATGATTGACAGATCTCAATGCTTTGTTAGAGATGGCCTGCATCTGTCACCCCTGTGTTTTTGGATACTGGCTAGGGCTCTTGCCACCCCTGTAGTGCCTTTTTTAGGTGATGTTCCAAAGACCAAATTACCACCATAACAGCTATAAATAAATGCAGTCTGAGGGTCATGCTGCTCAACGCTAGAAGTCTAAATCTCAAGATGCACTTGCTCGAAGCACTCTTCAAAATGGAGAACATTGACATTTGTGCTGTAATGGAGACCTGGTTTAAAGCAGCAAAAAGCACCCTTGCTCTACCAGGCTATAACTCATTTCACACCTTTCAGCCCCAGAACATGGACTGAAGCCTCAAAGGCGGTTGTGTCTCTACATTCATAAAGGATATGCACACCTCCATACTAGTAGCCCAGCATGATGCATCCTGAGATACTTCAGGTACAGGTCGTAGCCTGCTATAAGTCCCCAACCATGTCCCAAGACTCTTAACTCCATGTTCCTAAGCACCGTGGAAGCTATTAGGGTCCAACCCAACACTCTCATACTGGGTGACTTCAACTACCCCTCCATCAACTGGGAAAACTTTTCATGCACCAATACACTGGCCCAACGCTTCCTGGAATTCATAAATTCCAATGCCCTGGACCAGCTCATTCTTACCCCCAGTAGAGGAAGCAACATCTTTGACCTGGCTATTACAAACATGGGGAACCATTGCTCTACATCAGTAGCCAATTCCTCCCTGGTTAGATCTGACCACAGACTATTCACCATGGAAATACACATCTCACCCACAAAGCTAACCACCATGAAAATCTTCTCCAAGGCTGACTTTGGGCTCCTAAAAACAGAGGGTGGCTAACTTCATGGCACCCATGTCAATGGAAAACAGATCCATGACTGCTGAATCATACACCAATGCACTCTATGAACACGTACATAAATGCATGGAACTCGCCATACCCAACAGAACCAAGGTGTGCTCCTCCAAAAAAAAACGAAGCCAATCTGGTGGTCCCCTGCCATTAATAAACTCTACAACAGAAGGAAGAAACTGTTGTAGAAAAAGGTGAAGTCCCAAGACTGGAAAAACTCCCTTATTAGCCTCAACAAAAGGTTGAGATCCCTCATCAAAACCTCTAAAGCCAGCTATGAAGGCAGAATTACGGCTGACACTAAAAACAACCACACAACCTTCTGTAGTTATATCAAGAATCTCCACGGCAATACCCTGGTTTGCTTTCAGTTACAGCACAGTGGTACCTCCTATACTGAGCCAACAGGTATTGCCAACATACTGGCCGACCGGTTCAGTGCCAACTTTACCCCCCAAAGGACCACAATACCGGAGGAATGCCAGGCACCCAGCATTACTGCAGCACAGGTTAAAGCTGCATTGTCCAAGGCCAAGAATACAGCTTCCATGGGACCACACAATATCCCTGGATGTGTTCTACATGAACTACCAAGTGAACTGGCACAACATCTGTGTGCCCTATTCAATCATAGCCTCACCTCAGGCATTGTCCCTACCAAATGGCATACTGCTACAGTCATCCCTCTCCATAAAGGGAGGGCAACTACAGACCCTGGGAATTCTCGCCCCATTAGCCTGATGTCTGGTATGTAAGGCTATGGAGCGCATAATCGTAGACCTAATTAACAAGGATATAGAGGATCTCCAAACTCTAGATCCCATGCAATTTGGTTTTGTGAAAGGTAGATCATGGCTGCTCAACCTGGTTGACTTCTTCGAGTCAGTCACCAGAGCTGGGGATGAGGGCAAGGCAGTTCATACAGCCTACCTCGAGCTGGCCAAGACCTTTGATACCATTCCCCACTCAGGAATTATTGATAAACTCACCAAACTAGGTATCAACCCCTATATCACTAGGTGGGTTGCAAATTGGTTCACAAATAGAACCCACAGTGTGAAAGTAGAGGACTCCCAAGTTAGACTGCCCACCAGTCACAAGTGGAGTCCCACAGGGATCGGTCCTAGGTCTTCCTTTTGTTTTGGCATTTACTTCTCAGAAGTCCAGGCTAACATGGAGGGACTCTGGCTGACCAAGTTCACAGATGACTGCAAGCTTGGAGCCATTATTAACTCCCCAAGTGATGTAGACAGCCTACAGAAAGGCCTCACCAAGACCACTGATTGGTGTCGAAACTATGGCCTTAAGCTTAATGCCAAAAAATGCGTCGTCATCCCCTATGTGGAAATTAGTGGGAACTGAGTTTTTCCCATCGATGGGAGCCCACTGAACACTGAAGTCATTATAAGAGATCTGGGGACACAGGTTGACAGCAACCTCTCCTTCGACCACCACATTGCCACTGTGGTCAGAAAGTCCTTCTATTTGATACATCTCATTACCAAGGGTTTTGTATCCGGGAAGAAAGCGGTCATCATCTCTCTCTACTCTTCCTTCATTAGACCAATTATCGAGTATAATGCCTCATTTGGCATGTACCTCACTAGACCCGTGCAACAGCTGGAAAGGCCAGAAAAGTACCTCACAAAGAGGATCCTAGGCCTTAAACACTTGTCCTACATGGACAGACTCAAACAAACTCTAGCTATTCTCTGTCTCATATCATCTACTAAGTGGCGATCTCTGCTCGACTTACAAAGCCATGTCTGACCCAGCTCTGTTAGAAATGCTACGTCTAAAGAAATCCCAATCCCTCCGCACCACACACTCCAGAGACCTCAACTTCATTACCATCATTACCATAATCAACAAAACATGCTGGAGGGACAGGTTCATAACCCAGTGACTGCCCATGCTGTGGAATAGACTTCCCATATATGTCTAGCAGAGCACCTCACTAGCCCTCTTCAGGAGAAATCTTGATGAGTGGATGGGAAATAGAAAGTTCACCCCAGGGATCACTCCAATGGCTCTACTTGATAGAGGCACTGGGAACTAACGTTAGGCGGCACGGTGCCAGGGCACTTCTATGGTCTAGGCTTGTAAAGGCTCCAGGACCAGTAGCCTAGTACACACCTAAGAATCTGCCCTCCCTATCCTATGCAAAGGCTATAAGGCATTAAATAGGTAGTCTGTTTTTCTCACTTTTTAGTCATTTCTAGGAAAAAAATTTCAGCTACACATCCAGAGTATGTGGAATCCTTCATCCCATTGCTGGGTGGGGTAGGGTAAGCCACAGAGAGGTTGATAGACTGATTAGGAGAAACTTCTACTGCCACTTTATGCATGAAGGTTAGATTGGTGTAGAGGATAGCTTTATCCTTAAGGAAGTTGAAGAAGGGCTGTTTGGCGTAAGGTATGTTTACTTCAAAGACACAAGGTACAGGTTTCATTCTCATCTTTGAAATGGAATTTGCAGCCCACAAAGGCATCTAGCTTAGTACTAACTTGTGAACCCAAGTTACAGCCACTAGAGTAAGTTTTCCATGTCAGAAAAATTTGTGAGGTTCTGTAGCTGATGACTAGAGTGGTACGTACTTTCAGTGAAGCATAGCATACCCCTGATTTGAAAGTTCTAATATATACTTGTGAACTACAGACAGCTCTGTCTAGTTTGGGCCCAAGCTCTCTATTGCACCAAGCTGAGTACCCTTTTCATTTTGCTGCGTATAATTTCCTTATAGTTCGTTTCCTAACCTCCCTCATTCTTGATAGCATATCCTAAGTAAATATGTGCCTAAAGGGGATGTGTGCCAGGCCATCTATGCTGAAAGTCTTGAGGCCTTCATATTGAGGTTTGAGTGAACCTGCATCTGGGATAAGAGATTCATCCTTTATATGTTCCATGAGTGTAGCAACCCCTGCTGCCTTGGTCAAAGAGTGCAAACATCATTTTTGATATGTCCTTTTCTTCCTCTGGAATAACCTTGACCAGAAGAGGGATAGGCTGAAGGGTTTAAAGAAGTGGACACCCAACCCATTAAGAAGTGATCATTTGCTCAGCCCCTTGAGCTTGGTGTCCTGGTGCAAAATGTATTAACTGTTTTTGCTTCTCCAGGAAAAAAAAAGTTTGTTTCAAGCATGCCCCACCTGTGGACAAAGTCCAGAAATATGCCCTGTTCAGCATCCATTCATGTGAATGTCTGCTTCTGTTCTGCATAGCTGGTCTGCCAGGGCATTTTCTTGGGATGTAATGTAAGAAGATTCGAAGGTCAGACCGGATTCCTGGGTCATATACCAAACTTGCATGGTCATCATGTACAAAACATCAGAATGCCCCCCCCCCCCTCTTGTTGATGTACCATATGACTTCTGGATTGTTTGAAAATCTGCATTAGTCCCTGGTTGCCATAACTGTTTGAATGCTTTTATGGATAAAACTTCAGCCATCATTTAGATTGCTGTGCTTTTTCCTTTTATAATTTCTCCAAATGTTTTATGTTTATATTAATGTGACAGGAATGATCTCCATTCATAAGACAGGGTACAGAGGAAGCCTGCCAGATTAGTATTGCTTTAATCTTTGCTGGTGGTGCTCCTCTCGCAACCTACAATGTACCCAGAATTGCTTCCTTCTGTAGTTCATATGGTGTTGCCTCTATCAACAATACATTTAAGTATGCCTGAAAATATTTTTTATTGGCTAGATAATGCAGTAACTAATGGCACACTTGTTTTTTTCTTCAGTTGCAGTGTCTGTTTTTCTTGCATGTACTTTTCTTGACTGCTGGTATTGGAAAATCTCATGTGATAATTACTACTATGATTTCAGTAATTCTTTGTGGTTCATGTGTCCAGTGATCCTTATCTGTATGTACTTTGTATTGTTCATGATAATTACCGGTCTGTTTTCAGTAATTCTTTGTGGTCCATGTTTCTGGTAATCCTTATCTACATGTACTTTGTAGTGTTTGCACAACCCCTAATGTTATAATCCTGCAGCATTATTGGGCTTTTCAGTGTACCAGACTCTATACTACGAGTAGATTACAGCCAAAACCAAACTATATAACTGTTGCTACTTCTGCTACGGACCCTACATTTGTTTCCATCTCCCACTTTTTGTATAGATTTTGTATACCCAGGCTCATTACTGTTTAGGAATGGCTGACTATGCTGATTAGACTGCCCAACCAGCGTGCCTGTTGTAAATTGAGCATATATACCAACAGAAAAAAATCCAGCTGCTGACGTACTATTGAGTGGTGGCCAAACATTTTTTTTAGCATATGGGGGACAAAGCAAAATATGGCAAAACTTGGGTACATTCTGCAAAACTAAAGAAACAGAAACCTACCTGATTTTCCTTGTATTTTTGTGGTGTCCGTTGTAAAATTTCCAAAAAAAAAAGCAACGGAGATTCTCTCTCTCTCCCTCACTGCAGTGATGTACAGTGCATCTGTAGAAACACAAGTCCCATATGCATGCACAGTACATCAGCCCACAGGAAACGATGTGGAAGACTGAAGTGACATTAAATAAAAACATTGCTTACCTTTTTTAAATAAATAATTACTTAAGTAATGTAATTGTTTAATAGCAGTAATCCACTCCTGTTCATGAGTTTATAAGAATTTACCCACATCAGCCTTTGTTTAATCAGAAAGGCCTTGCCCTTGTGATTAAACCTCACCAACTTTGGGTAAATTCTGATATACCCACACACAGTTGTGGACTTTACTAAATTATCTTGAGCTGCTATCAGTAACCTTTCATCCTTTGGTTTACATTTTCTGTTCCTTAACAGTCTTGAGTCAGATCTACATGTTCGTCGAATGCCAGATTACAGTCTACATATGTTCCCACTTCCCTGTCAGGTCAGCTGTTCATAGGTGTGTAGTAGGCTAATGGCCCTGGAACCTTTACAAGCCTAGCCCATAGGATTACCCTGGCATCCTGCCATCCGACCTTAGTTCCCAGTGCCTCTGTCGGGTAGAGTCACTGGAGTGATCCCCGGGATGAATTTTCTATTTCCCATCCACTCATCAAGCTCTCTCTTGAAGAGGGCCAGTGAGGTGCTCTGCTTGACATGTATGGGAAGTCTATTCCATAGCATGGGCAGTCTCTGAATTATGAACCTGTACCTCCAGCATGTTCTGTTGATTGTGGTAATGAGGTTGAGGTCTCTGGAGTGTGTGGTGCAGAGGGATTGGGATTTCTTCAGATGTAGCATTTCTAACTGGGCTGTGTCAGACATGGCTTTGTAAGTCTGAGATTGCCTCTAAGTAGGCCATATGAGACAGAATAGTAGGAGTTTTTTTGAGTCTGTGCATATAGGACAAGTGTTTAAAACCTAGGATCCTCTTTGTTAGGTACTTTTGCGGCCTCTCCAGTTGTTGCAGGTGTATAGTGAGGTGCATGCCAAGTGGGGCATTGTACTCTATGATTGGCCTAATGAGGGAAGAGTAGAGGGAGGCAATGACCACTTTCTTCCTGGATGCAAAACCCTTAGTAATGAGATGTGCCATGTAGAAGGACTTTGACCACAGTGGCAATGTGGTGGTCAAAATAGAGGTTGCTGTCAACTTGTGTTCCCAAATCTCTTATAACGCCTTCTGTGTTCAGTGGACTACCATCAATGTGATAATTCATGGGAACCGGGTTTTTCCCAAAGGGGATTACAACACATTTTTTGGCATTGAGCTTAAAGTCATGGTTCTCACAACAGTCACTAGTCTTAGTGAGGCCTTTCTGTAGGATGTCAACATCACTTGGGGAGTTAATAATAGCTCCCAACTTGCAATCGTCTGCAAACTTTGTCAACCAAAGTCCCTTCGTGTTGGCCTGGACTTCTGTGAAGTAGATATAAAACAGGAGAGGACCCAAGACTGAACCCTGTGGGACTCCACTTGTGACTGGTCGGCAGTCTGACTTTGAGTCCGCCACTTTCACACTATGGGTTCTATGAGCCAGTTTGCAACCCACCTAGTGATATAGGGGTTTGATGCCTAGCTTACTGAGTTTTTCTATGATTCCTGAGTGGGAATGGTATGAAAGGCCTTGGCCAGATCAAGGTAGGCTGTATGAACCACCTTGCCTTCATCCACAGAGCTGGTGACTGATTCAAAGAAGTCTACCAAGTTGAGCAGGCATAATATTAATACTAAATTAATAATAGTAATACTGGGTGACTTGCAGTCTACTGTTAATGTGATAGGCCCTTGGTGGGGGGGTAAAGTTGGCTTTGAGTCTGTCTGGCAATATCTGTTGGGTCAGTATAGGAGGTACCGTTGTGCAGTAGCTCAGAGCAAATCTGGGTATTGCTGTGGAGATCCTTTATGTTAGCGGGTGTTTTATCGATGAAGTAATTAGCTTGGGTGGACAATTTCTCAAAGAGCACTATAATGCATTTCTTTGCACTGAGTTTTAATCCACGGCATTGTTTGTGTTAGATTCTCTTGTAAGATGTTGGTGCCATGGGGGAATCTGTGATAGCTCCCAATTTACAGTCACTTGCAAACTTGGTGATCCCAAGGCCTTTGTCATTAACCTTGACTTCTGAAAATAGATGCCAAACAGGATCGAGCCCAACATGGAGCCCTGGGGTACTCAGCTGGTGACTGGTCTTTAGGTGGAGGTGTTCTCACTGATACGGACTTCTTTGGTCCTGTATTTGGCAGTAAAAGTTTTGTAGGAAGTTATGCCTAGTTCTGAGAATTTGTCAACAATACCTGAGTGGAATGTTGTATCAGATGCCTTGAACAGGATAAGGTAGGTAGTATGCACAATTTTCCCCTCATCTGTAGTACCGTGATTGATCCTCTTGAAGTCTTCCAGGTTAAGTAGGCAGGACCTTCCCTTAAAGCCAAACTGGGATGGATCCAGTGTTTGTTGCTTGGCAATGCCATTGGTGATTGTTTCCATGACAATTAGTTCCATTGCTTTGCATATTAGACTTGTCAGACTCGTGAATCTGTAGTTCCTGGGGTCAGTTGATGGCCCGCCCTTATGAAGAGGGATGACAGTTGCAGTCTTCCATTCATCTGGCATGTAACATGTTTTGAGTCTGTAGTTGAAGAATGGTTCATGTGATCCTGCTAAGTCATGTTTTATGCTATTTAAGAGGCAACCAGTGATTATTGTAGTGGCCCACTGAAGCAGTGTTTTTGGCCTTAGTGGGTGCCTGCAGGACCTGCTTCCTGTTGATAGTTAGGGGAGATGTGCTAGAATAGATTTCACAGGGGGTAGCGGGGAAATGAAGTTAGAGCTAAATTTTATCAGCCAGCAAGTTTGATATGTCACCCTGGTCAGGGAAGATTGTGATATTTACCACCAGTTCCGCACACTGCTGAGTATTACCTTTAAGATTCCTGACCTAGCTGAAGAAGACCTTGTGATTGTCCTTAGCCTTGGGGGGCTATCCTTATCTTGTAATTGTCCTTGTTGGATTTTAGTTGACCTCTTAGTTTCTTATTCAGTTGAATCAAGGAGCACATGTCTGTGAGAGTTGCTCTTTGTTATTTTGTCAATAACCTTTTCTGTTATATTGTCAGTAACCTTTTCTGTTCTATAGCCTGTTAAGGTAAGGATTTCACCTGGTTTGGTTTTGGTGTAAATTCTGGGATTCTGGTAGGTATGGTGGTTGCAGTGCAGTGCAGCCATTTGCATATTTGTACAAGGTTTTTGTAAGTAATTCTGCATGGTTAGCTGTGCTCTCTGTTTGAGGGAGCCGTGAAGTTTGCTTTAGAATAATTCCTAACTGTTACGGGTTTAGTTGGGTATCCAGGATGATTTTTATTTCAAGGGGGGCAGCTTTGCAGTCCAATTTCAGTAATGAGGACATGACACAGGGGGTGGAGGTGCACCAACTTAAAGTTGTATTTGCTGCAAACATAGATTGAGACACCTCCACCTTGGCCCCCCATTTGTGTTGCTGTTGGTCTAAATGTGTGGAAGGCACTGTAACCTTCAACAGCCAGAGCCCAAGTCTTGGTAACAACACTTATGTCTACATCCTTTAAAGTGAGGAGAGCTTGTAGGGTGTGAGGTTTCTTGTTAAGGGGTTACTGCTCTATGCTAGGACCCTAAAGGTTGGGTGTTTTTTTTTTTCTTTTTGCTATTTTGGTAATTTTGTCGTATTAACATTACCTAAAATATGCTTTGAGGGGTTGGATAAATTTTTGCCAATATCCAGAAGCCCAGGTGGGACAGGTGCAAACCATCTTCTGCAAAGCAAAGTGGTTTGTTAACATGTCCTCCCATGCTGATAGATATTGGTTTCTGCTGCAGTGACACCATATACTAAGCTAATTATTAAAATCAATAATTTTCTGTTTTTACTGTGGGATCCTCCTTGGTGTAGGGAGAATGTTGCTCAGTGCAAGACACATACCTGTCTGTGACGCACATTCTGAGCAATATGTCTCTCTTCGTATAGCCCAGGCAGGTATGCCTCACATCATTTACACCCACATGGACTATGATAGAATCCTGTTGGTACCTGTGATGCCATGATTTTAGTGTGTGCATGGCATTGCATATCCTAGATCCAGATAAGCAACTAACCGTTAACTTCTCCTCATCCGTCCTGGTGAGAGGAGTGCCTGTATGACATACAATAGAATTCCCTATAACAAGAGTACTAGGTAAAAAGTTTGCTTGCCTTATGGGCTTTGTTGTTGAGAGATCATTGGGTGGCGTTAGGTGTTACTTTTGGTGTGTGTTTTAGTGATTGCTGAGGTTTGGTGTTGCAGTTTGATGGTTTAGGAGGTCTTTGAGATTTGGAGAGGTTTCTTTTAAGTGCCTCAGAATAAGAAGGCCTATGTTGTGAGCAGTACATGTGAAGGATGTGTCTGTGCGTGTCCCTGTGTCTGTGCATGTCTGTGTCTCTGTGTGTGTGTGTCTCTGTGTGTGTCTCTGTGTCTCTGTGTGTGTGTGTCTCTGTGTGTGTGTGTCTCTGTGTGTGTGTGTCTGTCTGTGTGTGTGTCTGTCTTTGTGTGTGTTCTTGATGACCTTGTTTGTAAGCATAATTTTTGCCTCCAGAAAAGTTGTGGAAGTACACCTCTTGATGACTATTAGTTTCTTTAAGGATTAAAATGTTGACTTGAATACATGAGGCAATCTACATTTTCTCAGCATGACCATTGTGACACTGCCAGCCCAGCTATCTAGAATTCTGTAAATAGTTATGTCATTTGTGAATACCACCATGATGGCATTGCTTGGGTTACCAGATGTATTAGAAGTATATGTTGTGTGTATGTTAAACTACTGATACAGAACTGTTATGTACCGAGCTTCAAGGATGTGCCCACAGTGTACCCTACTGGAAAAGAACAGAAATGTATATAAACTATATGTACCTGTGCAAATGTATGGTTTAATAGTAGAAGCTGGAACATACAAAGTTAACTTGCAAAACTTCAAGTAAATAAGTTGAAACTGAAGTGTTTTTGCGATTGTGTTATCTCTCAGTGAAGCAGACACAATGTCTAGAGTGAGATGTTTTTCTGCCGTCTTGAAACAGAAGTAATTACTAGGTTTTAAATGTAAAAGCATTTTATTGTTTTACGACTTGCATGTTCTGCAAACCTCTGAGAGATGTATACTTCGAACACAGAGCCTGGGAACTAAAGGCAGGTGACAAAGTGATGTCATCCAAGCTAACCCAGCAGAAATGTGAATTATTAATTTAAGAACTCTGTCAGAGGGGAGTCAGGGCATTTTGTATATTGTCTTGGACCTAGAAACATCCACTCAACAGCACTTCTGCCTGCGTGTTGTCTGTAAGTAAGACTTAGGGCAATGTAATTTCTTTTAAATGTAGATAGGAATACAGTAAAGATTAGTTTAGATGTTTTCTGAATTTGAGACTGTCCTGCAATGTTTTAAAATGTTCCTTGTGATTCTGAACTCTGTCACTGATGACTTATTTAGTATTGTCTTGTTCTTTTATTATTTTTTATTAAATATATTTAAACCTTGTAATTGTGGCTGGTTTGTTTAGACATATTTAAGCTCTGAGCTTACTTGCATGTGTATTTGGTGACACTGTACAGGCCATTCCTGAATAGCCTTGGTCTTGATCACACTTACCATTTCGATAAAAGTAGCATTACACCTTAGGATTGGCCACCCATTGTAAGGCCTTAAGTAGCTGATAAGTAGGGGTTGGTGGCAGTAATAGCTACCTTATAGTTTGGGCAGAAGGGGGCATAACTAATAAACCTGTGCCAGCCTTCCCCAGGAGTGTCTGTGTGTTTGTATATAAATCAAATCTCAAAACGTGCGTGTGTCAGCTACTTGGGCAGGGACACAAAGCACTGGTTGGACAGAGAGGGTGCTGGAGCTATTGGCTTGACCCCTCTGCTGAGAGCTTAACCCTATTTATTTATTTATTTATTTATTTTACATTTGTTAACCGGGCTAGTCCAACTGGATACATGTCCATTTTCAGTGGAGAGGAGGGAAGAAAGCTCCTCTACTAGTACTACTATAGTAAGATTAAAAAAAAAAAACTTTATCAGAAATATATCAACATATACAAATAATATCTAATAACATATTCTTTAAACCTTCTGTTAGAACTATAGCTGTGCCAGTGGGGAGTCTTATTGGGGATCTGCAGAAAGAGGGTTTAACCATCCCCAGACTGACTGTGATCCCTGTGTGCTCTTAAGGGAAATTGTACTTTACTGTGTGTGTACTTGTCATCCTCCCATTGTGTACATCCCTCACTGTTGCCAGTGGTGAGGATTGAGGCTCCTTGATTACTGGGCCAATGAAGGGGTGTTGCATATTTAATCGGTGGACAGTGGTGGGATATCCACATCACATATTAATTGGTTGACGGTGGTGAGTTAGCCACATCACATATATTAATTGGCTTGTAGTGGTGTGGTTATTGAATTCCTGTAGCCTGTGTACAGTGGTCACTGAATTTGTTTTGTACTCTCAATCAGCCACACAGTGAACATTCATCTCACAATTTTTATTTATTTATTTTTGTTAGCTTAGCTAGTCAGGGAGAGTAGGCAAGCATGTCAGCAGAGGAGTATGGCAAGCTGACAGAAGCCAGTTGGCTGAAATGTGAGAGGCTAAAGGACTGGTGCATGCCAACCTGACTAAAGCATACATGATTGCAACTTAAGTCACAGCTGCATCACAGCATAGTAACCAGGAGGACAATCAGACTGTTTGTGGAGATGCTCAACTCTCAGAAAATGGGAGTGTCAACTTTTCCACAGAGGACTTAAAAATCCTTCTGGAGTCAGAGACTTGAGATGGAGGCCAAGCATTTGGAAATAGAAGCAGCAGAGAAACTGAAACGTCTTGAGGTTGAGGAAAATGAAAAACTTATGTCTAGAGGCTGAAGAGAAGGAGAGGCTGTCTCTTTGCCAGAGTCATGGAGGTAGTAGGGAATGGAGTAACTGAACCCCAGAAGCAACAAAGATCAGTAACTGTCTTCCAAAATTTATAGAGGGGGATAATTTTGATAGTTTCATATGTCTGAAAGGGTATGTAAACAGTATCATGTTGAACAAGGGTTGTGGGTACGGTTCCTGACCCACTTATGGTAAAACTGTAATTTCTAAACTGTCTGATACTGATTGTTTAAATTATAATGTTGGAAAGAACTGTTTGCTAGAATGATTTAAGTTAACACCTGAAGCTTATAGAAAAAGTTTCGTGAGCATAGACACAAGGCAGATTAAAGTGTGTGTGAATATGCTGCTGAACTAAGCACTTATTTTAACAGGTGGGTGAGTGGATGTCGGGTCACCACTTTTGAAGGGCTGGCAGACCTTTTGGTGAGGGACCATGCTTTTAGCACTTTGCCTGAGGTCATGAAAATCTGGTTAGCTGATGGACAGTGCATTACTGTAGATGAGTTGGAGAAGAAGGGAGACCTATACCTAGCAAGCAGGGCATCACTGCACAGGAAAGGGACATCCAGTGCTGCTCATGGGTCTAAGGGAACCCATGGTGTGTGGCTCAGACTTTCACAATAGAGTCAGTCAGTAGCAGGGGAAGCCACTAGTCCAGGTGCACATCCAGGACTAAGGGTTAAATGTTTTAAATGCAACCAGTGGGGCCATGTAGCATATAAATGTCCACAGAGCCAAGGTGAGGAACAAAAGGTGGGAGAGCCAGTAAGTGGGAATGACAAAATGCCAGTAGTATGTTGTATCGAGACAACAAGGGTACCAAACTACCACAAGAGGTTATATCCTATCTTAGAGAATGGGGAAGAGGCCACAGCTAAGAGCGAGACAGCATCTGACCTAACCATTGTGAAGCCTGCAATGGTTACAGAGGGGCACTACTTGCTTGGGCAATCTACTCCAGTAAGAGCATTAGAAGGGACCCCATTCCAAATACCTTTGGCTAGAGTTCACCTTGACTGGGAGGGTGGAAAAGGAAGCCAGCAAGTAGGTGTATTTGAGGATATCCCTGCAGATGTCCTGATAGGGAATTATTTTGATAATGCAGTACAGTGTGTGCATGCAGCAGTCAGGCTTGGAGACAAGCATGGGGGAGACCCAGACAGACTGCACACTTGCAGCCAGGACTGGTGAGGTAGGTGGTTCAGGGAGGGAGCTACCCTGCAGCAGTGAGATTGAGGGTGAGCCACAGCTGCTTGTGGGTACTGATGTTCCCTTGAACCGAGTGGCTGCAAGGGCAGAGGTGAGTACTAGTACCCAGGCTGACAGTGAGGCACCGATGTCAGAGGATACCAGACTTCGTGTGGAAGGGGAGCTGGGAAGGGTTACTAAGAGAGTTGTGATAGGCTCAGCTCTCAGACCCTATATTACAAGGCCTGAGGGAGGTAGCTAGCAAGGCAGTTGATTCTCAAGGGAAGGACTAATCTGTATACTGGGACAAAGGTTGACTTTATAGAGAGTGGACCCCTGAGGGAAGGCTAGAGGGTGAACGAATACAGCACTTAGTAGTGCCCAGAGCCTACCGTTTGGCACGTCTAGCCATAGCCCATGATATTTCTTTTGCAGGTCATATGGGTATAAACGTACCAAGAGACGTATTATGTAGAACTTATATTGGCCTGAGATTTCCAGAGATGTAACAGGGTATTGCTGGACCTGTGAGCAGTGCTAAAAGGTAGGCAAGGTAGTAGACTAGGTGAAAGCCCTTTGATGCCTTTGCCTGTGATTGAGGAGCCATTTCAGTGGGTAGCTATGGATATTATGAGGCCTCTTGTGTACCCCAAGTTCCACAGAGAAAAAGTATATCCTAGTGGTAGTAGATTATGCTACAAGATGCCCTGAAACGGTGGCTCTGTCCTCCATTGAGGCAGAAAAGGTGGCAAATGCTTTGTTAGAGATTTTCAGCAGGGTAGGTTTCCCAAAAGAAAAACTGACTGACAGAGTTGTCAGTTTCATTTCAGACCTGCTGGCTTGTCTGTGGAAGTACTGTGGGGTGAAACACCTAAAGACCACCTACTACCATCCTCAGATTAATGGTCTTGGTGAGAGGTTAAACTCTACACTTAAGACAATGCTGCGGGCATTTGCAGACCATTTTAAGAGGGAGTGGGACAAATATTTGCCCCATCAGTTTGCTTACAGAGATCTGCCCCAGGAATCCACAGGTTTTTCACCCTTTGGGTTGCTGTGTGGGCATAGGGTGAGGGGACCTCTAGATTTGATTTGATGAATCTCACAAGGAGTCTGTTATGGCATATGTCTTAAACCTCAGGAAAAAGATTGGGGAACTTGTGGGCTTGGCCCAGGAGAACCTGGCAGAAGCCCAAAAGCAGAAAAGGGTCTGGCATGACAGAAATGCTCGAGTTAGAGAGTATGCTGTAGGGCAGCAGGTAATCGCTCTCCTTCCTGTCAGATACAACAAGCTGCAGGCAGCTTGGGAGGGACCCTACAAGGTAATAAGGATGGTCAGTGATGTTAACTACATGGTAGAACTGCTAGGCAGGAGGTAGGGGTGCAAATTCTACCATGTTAACATGATGAAACCTTACCATGATAGGGAGGCCCTTGTGCTGAGTATTTGCAGTGGATGGCAGGAGGAGTTTGAGGGGCATCTGGTTACTGCTACCCCTTCCACTGAGGTGTTAGTCCGAGCCTTACTGAGGAGATCACTGTCCCAGCAGCTATCCACTGTCCAGGTTTGAGAAATCCGAGCAGTGTTACGGGAGTTTACAGACAAGTTCAGTGGGAAACCAGTGTGCACCCACCTGGTGCACCACCATGTGGATCCAGGACCCCAAAGGCCTATTAAGCAGGCCCCTTATAGGGTGTCTGAAAGAGTCAATCAGACTCTGAGGTAGGAGATGCAGGAAATGTTGGAACTAGGGGTAATTCAGGAGTCCAGCAGTCCCTGGGCCTCCCCAGTGGTGCTGGTACCAATGAAGGATGGCAGCACCATGTTCTGTGTGGACTACAGGAAATTAAATAGTCACACAGAGTCAGATGCTTACCCCATGCCTAGGACAGATGAATCCCTAGAGCAGCTGGGTGGAGCTAAGTATCTTACCACAATTGATCTTACCAAGGGTTACTGACAGGTGCCCTTGACTCCCATTGCTAGAGAGAGGTCAGCCTTTGTGAGACTTTTTGGCTTGTATGAGTTTACAAAGATGCCCTTTAGGATGAAAAATGCTCTATTGACTTTCCAGAAGCCTGTAGACCATATCCTAGCAGGAACAGGAGATTTTGCCCTTGCTTACCTAGATGATATTGTCATCTACAGCCATTCCTGGCAAGAGTACCTTCAACATGTCAGGGAAATGCTGGGCAAACTACAGAGGGTAGGGTTGACCATTAAGCCCAGCAAACGTTAGGTGGGTATGGCAGAGGTCTCCTACCTGGGATATAGAGTGGGGTGTGGTAAGATCAGGCCAAAACCTGCCAAAGTGTAAGCCATTCAGGCAACGCCTGCACCACTTACCAAAAATCAGGTGAGGGTAAGAAAGTTCGTCCTCAGTTACAGTACCATAGATGCTTCCCTCACAGACCTGACAAGGAAAAACAGACCAGATAAGGTAGTGTGGACCCCAGCATGTGAGCAGGCATTCCAGAAGCTTGAAGGAGCTTTAGGAAGACCCCCTATGTTAGCCAGTCCAGATTACAGCAAAGAATTTGTTGTGCAGGTGGATGCTTCAAACTATGGGGTGGGGGCTATACTTAACCAGGATTCATCCGAGGGAGAGGAGCACCCAGTGCTATATCTCGGTTAAAGGCTGTAACCCAGGGATAAATGCTGTGCAGCTGTAGAAAAGGAATGCCTAGCCATAATGTGGGCCCTGCAGAAATTTCAGCCTCATCTATATGGAAGGAAAGTCACTGTAGTTACAGATCACAATCACTAAAATATAGGGCTACATCGAGCCAGCCAGCAAAATGCCAATTTACTAAGGTGGAGCCTAGGGTTGCAAGAATAGGATATGGCAGTGCAGCACCACTGTGGGGTTAGCAATGCCAATGCAGATGGGCTGTCAAGACAGGGAATGAGGTAATATATTCCCAGATAGGCTCAACCTACTCAAGCAACATTTCTCAAGGATCACTTGAAAAACTACCTTGAATTTTCTTTTTTGGGGGGATACCAATTAATATAGGACGCCCCTGCACTGGCCCAGTAATCAAGGAGCTTCAATCCTCATCACTGGGAACAGTGAGGGACATGCACAGTGGGAGGATAAGTATACACACTCACACGCACACACGCACGCACACACCACACACCACACACCACACACACACACACACACACACACACACACACACACACACACACACACACACACACACACACACACACACACACACACACACACACACACACACACAGTAAAGTGCAGTTTCCCTTAAGAGCACACAGGGATCACAGTCAATCTGGGGCTGGATTCTCCCTTTTTCTCCAGATCCCCAATAAAGCTCTCCACTAACACTGCTATAAGATTAAGCTGTCAGCTGAGGAGTCAAGCCAAGACCTCCATCCCCCTCTAACCAGTGCTTCGGGTCCCTGCCCAAGTAGCTGACACACACACACTTTGATACAAACCCACAGACTCTCATGGGGAAGACTAGAACAGGTTTACTACCTATTTCCCCTTCTGCCCAGACTAGAAGGTGGTTATTAGTGCCACCATCCCCTACTTATCAGCTATTTAAGGCTCTTAGGGTGGCCAGTCCTACTGTGTAATATTACTATTATCCAAATGGCAAGTGTGACCAAAACCAAGGCTATTTATGAGTGGCCTGTACAGTGTCACCATATGCAAGTACGCTAAGAGCTTAAATATGTCTAAACAATCCAGCCAAAAATAAAAGGTTTGAATATATTTAATAATAAATAATAAAAGAACAAGACAATACTAAATAACTAATCAGTGACATCAGAGTTCAGGATCACAGGGAACATTTTAAAACAACATTGCAGGACAGTCTCAAATACAGAAAACATCTAAACTAATCTTTACTATAGTCCTGTCTGTATGTAAAATAAATTACGTTTCCCTAAGTTTTACAGACAACACGCAGGCAAAAGTGCTGAAGAGTGGATGTTTCTAGGTCCAAGACGATGCAAAATGCCCCAACTACCTCTGAGAGAGATCTTAAATTAATAATTCACATTACTGCTGGGTTAGCTTTGATGACATCACTCTTTGTCATCTGTCTTTAGTTCCCAGGCTAACTGACAGTAACATCTCTGTGTTAGAAGTACATATCTCTCAGAAGTTTGCAGAACATGGAAGTCGTAGAACAAGAAAATGCTTTTACAATTAAAACCTAGTAATTATTTCTGTTTCAAGACAATAGAAAAATCTTGAGTTCTAGACATTGTGTCTGCTTCACTGAGAGAGAACACAATCGTAAAAACATGTTAGTTTCAACTTATTTACTTGAAGGTTTGCAAGTTAACTTTGTATGTTCCAGCTTCTACTATTAAAGCATACATTTGCACAGGTATATAGTTTATATACATTTCTGTCCTTCAACAGTAGGATACACTGTGGGCACATCCTTGAAGCTCAGTACATAACATACAATTCTGTGTCAGTAGTTTAATACACAGACAACATATATTTCCAATATATTTGGTAATGCAAGCAATGGCATCATGCTGGTATTTACAAATGACATAACTATTTACAGAATTCTAGATAGCTGGGCTGGCAATGTCACACCCCTCTGTATCAGTATGGCCACAGTGACATTAGGAAATTGCAAATCTGTGTTGCCTAGACTTGTATTAGGGCTGGGCTCTTATGGTTTAGGGTCTTGGTTTTGCAAGGGTCACCTCACTGGTTTCTAGGGTAAAGGCTAGATGTTAGTGCTGTCATCTTAGTGCTACTCAATGCTCTTAACTAGCTGCCCTAAGATTAGCTCCACACAAAGCCTTTTTGTGTTGTGGGTTAAAATCCCACGTGCAAGCTTTATAGATTTGCTGCTGTACAGGGTACTGCAAACTGCCACTGAGCAATGATCAGCTCTGTGAAAACGCATCTATTTATAGTAGACAGAAGAAAGCTAAAAATTATCTCCCATGCTCTGTCCAATAAATAACTACACTTTGAAATCCCTTGAGTGCCTCCAAACTCAGAGAGACTTGGCAAGTACTTTCTGCCACAAGATGGTTTATCCTGGAACTTCTTAATGTAAAAGCACAGCAAAAGTAGCTCTCAAGTTCAGATTAGCACCCCATAAATCCCTAAAAAGCCCTCTGGCTGATGAAACAGTCTCACTTTAAGCCTCCGTGTACGTTTCCTAACTCGAACTGACCAGGCTCCCCTTCTATTCCCACTAGAATTTCATTGCCATCTTTCTTAGTATAAAACATACAGCTTAGTTATCCATAATCCACGAATAAATGTGGAATTCTGTCAGATATTTGTATTTTTTTAATCTGTTCAGCCACACCTAGGTTGAATCCCTTTTACATCTGTCTGTGTGATTCTCTTTTATTACCCATCTGTTCTGTCATGGTTGCATTTTTACCTAAGTGATTGTAAAATACATCTGCATCAATTCCATTATATAATTTATATATTAGAAGGCAGTTTTTGGTCTGTAATGCTTAGGATGGCTTGTAGTTTCTTTAAGGAGTACATTTTTTTGCCTGTTAACCAAGTTGATGTCCATTTTCTTTATAGAGGTTCATAATTACTTACTAGGCGTATGCAGTTCAGGAGACCATTGAGTAGTCTAGCCCAGTTTCCCAGTTGTTCGGTTAAGTTACTTGCTCAGAGTCGCATAGTAGGTGACTGAAAACTGAGTGAATCGAATCCTGGGCTTGCAGGAAGCAGATTGTTGACAGCTCGTAGCCTTAATCCTGCTAACTGCCGGAGAAATGCTGGGCTTGTCTGGGGTATGAATTCAGGACTTGTCACAACCCCAGCAGAAATCATACCCGCAGTACAGTAAGCAATGCAAGTAATTTTTACCCATGGCTAAGTCATTGTGTAAGAATGTGAATTGCTTTAGTCAGAAGTTGGCTACTGTATCTGGGCCTGGGGTTTTCCATTCAGGAGCCTGTCTTAATTTTGTCTCAGTTTCTGTGTTGCTTCATTCCATTTTTTTATCCTCAGTGCTAGTACTTCATACTCTTTTCTTTTACCTCTTCTACCCATTCGACATCTTCATGTTCAGCAGGATCATCATTAATAGTTTCTCAAATGTATTGATTTGTCTTGTTTTTTGGGATTGTGTTATTAGTACTCTTTTCTTTTCTCGGGTTTTTATAAAATCTTTTGAATCATCAGTGAATTGGCCGTTTTGTACTTTTTTTATATTTCTCTAACTTCCAATTTTTTCTGCTTGTACTGATATTTTTAGTTTTATTATTGGTGAATGGTACAAGATAAATCCTGATTTTGATATTGTCTGTTACTTTTATCTTATCTGTTTTTCAAAGAATTTTTGGCAATCTGTTCCCTTTTCTGTATTCTTCTGGTATATTTACTAATTGCCTTGGAGAAAAAAATAACTGATTCTTCCATGGTGACATTTCACTCGCTCCTTTTGTTACTCTACATTTTATGGTAACACTTTACCTTTTGTTAGTTTAGCTGCCCAGCAGTATATTCAGTTTGTTTGTTTGTTTGCTTTTATTTATTTTTTTGTAATTTATTTAGTTATTTTACATCACCAGTGTCTAACACCAGTTAGTGTGTTCGTCTATCAGTCTTCTAAATCTCTGGGCCTTATTCACATTTTGTAGTCTCTGTCTCTCTTCTGTCTTAGTATGTCTGGTCATTTCTTTTAAGCCAAGCAAGTCTTTCCTTGGGTCATTTTCTGGGTTAAGCGCATCCACTTTGTTGTGTGTTTCCTGCTCAGTCCCTTGCTATGCAGTCTTGACTGGACTTTCACTTGTATTCCCTGCAAAACATTCTAAAATTTACTGTGTGTTACATCTTTACTAAAAGTTCCATGCTGTGTCTCTCTTACAATTTTCTGCAGATTTATTGACTTGTGATAGTGAAATGTCGCCTTTTTTTTTTTACTGCACTGTGCCTTCCTGTCAGTCTGATATTGTGCCTATGGACCCTTGATGTAGAAACTGTAATAGTACTGACTTGATAGAATGCTAGAATGCATTTGTTCTGTGGGTGTCAAGGGACTGCCTGAGAAGCTTTAATTTTTTGTTTTATGAACTGAAATTCTATTCCTGCCTCATGATTCTTGAGACCCAAGCATCTTGGGTGATTTTTTTCCCACTCGTTTCAGAAATATTCCCAGACACCTTTTCCATTCTAGGACGCGGGGAGGAATAGGATCATAGGAAGTTACTAGGCTAATGACCCTAAGGCCCTTGTAAGCCTAGCCAAGTGTTTAGCCCATGTTTGGACAAATCGGCATCCGAAGAACACTGTCCAGCAGGGACCCGTGTGGAATCCAAGGGGTGTTATTTTTTTCTATTTCCCATCCAGTTTTCCAGGTTGTGCTTAAAAAGGGGTAAATAGATGCTCTGCTTGATGTGGACTGGGAGTCTGTTCCACAGATGGGAGAGTCTCAGAGCCACAAATCTGTCCTGCCAACAAGTCCTATTGATGTCACAGACCAGGCTGAGGCTGCGCGTATGGGTTACTTGAGTGGAGCTCGACTTGTGGATATGCAGCTGTCCCATCAAGGTCGGGTCTGAGATTGCCTTATATGCCAGACAGAGGTCATCTCTGAAGAGTCTTTATGAAACTGAGCAGAGTGAGAGAGTGTTTAGCCTATCTGTGTATGGTAGATTTTTGAGACCCTAGATTCTTCTGGTGAGGAACCTCTATGGTTTTTCTAGCTGCTGCATGTACTTTGTGAGGTACATGCCAAATGAGGCATTGTACTCAATAATGGGCCTTATAAGGGAAGAATGCAGAGATGTTATGACCTCCTTGACCCTGGATGAGATGCCCTTAATTATATTGTGGGCCATGTAGAAAGCTTTCTGTATAATGGAAGCAACATGGTGGTCAAAAGTAAAGTTGCTATCAGTTTGGGTGCCCAAATCCCTCACAACTGATTGTGTGCTTAGGATGTTATTAATGTGATAATTTGTGGGGACATCACTCTCCCCAAAGGGGATGATGATGCATTTTTTTATATTCAGCTTGAGGCCATGTTTCTGGCACCAGTCATTTGTTTGGGTGAGCCCCTCTTGGAGGATGTCCATGTCACTAGGGAAATTGATGACAGTGCCCAGCTTGCAGTCATCTGCAAACTTGGGAAACCATAGCCCACTGGTTTTGGCCTGCACCTCAGAAAAGTATATCCCAAATAAGAAGCCCAAGACTGAACCCTGGGGTACTCCACTCGATATGGGTCTACTGCTTGAGCTGGCTTCTCCTATTTTGACTAGCTGGATTCCATCAGTGAGCCATTTAGCTACCCATTTGGTAACATACAGATTGATGCCTAGTTGAGAGTTTTTCTAGTATGCCTGAGTGGGGAATAGTGTTGAAGGCTTTGTCCAGGTCAAGGTAAGCAGTGTGCACTGTCTTCCACTCATTCCATGGCTTTAGTGACTGTCTCAAAAAAGTCGACCAGATTTAACAGACATGATCTCCCCTTGACGAAGCCAAACTGTGTGGGATTGAGTGTTTGAAGGTTGCCAATGTCCTTGTTAATGAAGTCCATGATAATCCGTTCCATGGCCTTGCAGATCAGGCTAGTTAGGCTGATGGGTCTATAATTTACTGGATCAGTGGAAGCTCCACCTTTGTGTAAAGGGATGACAGTGGCTGTCCTCCACTCAGCTGGTACTCGGGCTTTGGTTGAATAGGGTGCCTAATTGTGCTGCACATTCCTGCCTGAGTTCTTGTGGGATGCAGCCTGGTATGTTAGGGTCCCGTGGAGGCTGTATTTTTTGCTTTGAGATGACCTGATCCCTAGGTATAAGGGGAAAGGGGCAGGTAATGGGAATGTCCTGATTTACTGATGGACAGAGGGGTGAAATTTTCCCTGAATCTGTCAGCCGGCAAGTTCGCTATATCTTCGGCATTTGTATATGTGGTGTCCTTGACCACCAGTTCTGAACAAATCTGGGTGCTACCTTTGAGATTACGGACATATGTGAAGAAGACCTTATGATTGTCTCTAGTAGATGTGGCTAATTTGGACTCTGCTTTGGAGGATTTCAGTAGTGCTCTTATTTGCTTGTTTAGGCTAAGGAGAGATTGCTTCCCATTTGGGCACCTGCTTCTTCTTGGTCCTGGACAACAACTTTTTTCTTTTGTTCATAGGTGTATACTAGGCTAATGGCCCTAGAGCCTTTACAAGCTTAGCCCATAGGATTACCCTGGCATCGTGCCACCCGACCTTAGTTCCTAGTGCCTCTGTCGAGTAGAGCCACAGGAGTGATCCCCTGGGTGAATTTTCTATTTCCCATCCACTCATCAAGATTTCTCTTGAAGAGGGCCAGTGAGGTGCTCTGCTTGACATGCATGGGAGGTTTATTCCATAGCATGGGCAGTCTCTGGGTTATGAACCTGTCCCTCCAGCATGGTCTGTTGATTGTGGTAATGAGGTGGAGGTCTCTGGAGTGTGTGGTGCGGAGGGATTGGGATTTCTTTAGATGTAGCATTTCTAACAGAACTGGGTCAGACATGGCTTTGTAAGTCTAGCAGAGTTCACTTCTAAGTAGGTGATATGAGACAGGGAATAGTTGGGAGTTTTTTGAGTCTGTCCATATAGGACAATTGTTTAAGGCCTAGGATCCTCTTTGTGAGGTGCTTTTGCAGCCTCTCTTGTTGTTGCAGGCGTGTAGTGGGGCATATGCCAAATGGGGCATTGTACTCTGATTGGTGTAATAAAGAAAGAGTAGAGGGAGACTATGACCTCTTTCTTCCTTCCTGGATGCAAAACCCTTAGTAATGAGATGCGCCACATAGAAGGACTTTCTGACCACAGTGGCAATGTGGTGGTAAGAAGAGCGGTTGCTGTCAACCTGTGTTCCCAGATCTCTTATAATGCCTTCACTGTTCAGTGGGCTATCATCAATATGGTAATTCATGGGAACCGGGTTTTTCCCAAAGGGGATGACTACACATTTTTTGGCACTGTGCTTTAAGGCCATGGTTCTGACACCAGTCGTTGGCCTCATTGAGGCTTTTCTGTAGGATGTCAATATCACTTGGGGAGTTAATAGTAGCTCCCAACTTGCAATCGTTTGCGAACTTTGTTAGCCAGAGTCCTTTCGTGTTGGCCTGGACTTGAGAAAAGTAGATACCAAACAGCAGAGGACCCAGGACTGAACCCTGTGGGACTCCACTCATGACTGGTCGACAGTCTGACTTGGAGTCAGCTACTTTCACACTGTGGGTTCTTTCTGTGAGCCAGTTTGAAACCCACCTAGTGATATAGGGGTTGATGCCTAGCTTAGTGAGTTTTTCTATGACTCCTAAGTGGGGTATGGAATCGAAGGCCTTGGCCAGATCAAAGTAGGCTGGATGAACCACCTTGCCTTCATCCACATTTCTGGTGACTGACTCAAAGAAGTCGACCAAGTTGAGGAGGCATGATCTACCCTTCACAAAACCAAACTGTTTAGGATACAGAGTTTGGAGATTCCCTATATCCTTGTTTATTAGGTCCATGGTGATACGTTCCATAGCTTTGCATATCTGACTCGTCTGGCTAATGGGGCGATAGTTCCCGGGGTCTGTAGTCGCTCCTCCTTTGTGGAGAGGGATGACTGTAGCAGTGCGCCATTCTGTAGGGCAAAGCTTGAGGTGAGGCTGTGATTGAACAGGGCACACAGGTGAGCTGCCAGTTCACTCTGTAGTTCATCTAGAACACAGCCAGGGGTATTGTCCAGTCCAATAGAAGCTGTATTCTTGGTCTTTGACAGTGCTGTTTTAACCTGTACAGCAGTAATACTGGGTGCCTGGCAATCTACTGGTATTGTGATTGGTCCTTTGGGGGGGAGGGGTAAAGTTAGCACTGAATCTGTCCACCAGTATATTGGCAATATCTGTTGGCTCAATATAGGAGGTACCATTGTGCAGTAGCTCTGAGCAAATTTGGGTATTGCCATGGAGTTTCTTTACATAACTATAGAAGGCCGTGTGGTTGTCTTTACGATCTGCTGCTTTCATAGCTAGATTTAGGGGATTTGATGAGGGATCTCAACCTTTTGCTGAGGCTGATAAGGATGTTTTTCCAGTCTTGGTACTTCACCTTATTTCGCATCAGTTTCTTCCTTCTGTTGTAGAGTTTGTTTATAGCAGGGGACCACCAGATTGGCTTCTTTATTTTTGAGGAGAGCATCTTAGTTCTATTGGGTATGGCGAGATCCATGCATTTGTTTACGTGTTTGTACAGTGCATTGATGTATGATTCGGCGGTCATGCAGCTATTCTTCATTTGCTTCGATGCCATGAAGTTAGCCACCTTTGTTTTTAGGAGTCCAAAGTTAGCTTTGGAGAAGTTTTTCATGGTGGTTACTTTTGTGGTGGGGATGGGAGGGATGTGGATTTCCAAGGTGATTAGTTTGTGGTCAGATTTAACCAGGGAGGAGTTGACTATTGGTGTAGAGCAAAGGTCACCCATGTTAGTAATGACCAGGTCAAGGATGTTGCAACCTCTGGTGGGGGTAAGAACGAGCTGGTCCAGGGCATTGGAATTAATGAATTCCAGAAAGCATTGGGCAAGTGTATGGGTACATGAGTAGTTTTCTCAGTTGATGGAGGGGTAGTTGAAGTCGCCTGGTATGTGAGTGTTAGGTTAGACCCTAATATTCTCCAAGGTGCTTAGGAACATGGAGTGTGAGCCTTGGGACATGGTTGGGGACCTATAGAAGGCTATGACCTGAATCGCTGTTTTACCCACTGTTAGCTGCACCTGAAGTATTTCAGATGCATTATGTTGGACTACCAGTCTGGAAGTGTGCGCATCCTTCATGAATATGGAAACACCAAAGTTGAGCCTTTTGAGGCCTAGCCACTGCAGTCCCACTGCTGCATCCAACTAGTTACTCTCCCTGTTCATGAAGGACAGGGTGTGGGTTAGGCCTGGGATAACTTTGCAGTTTTTCATCCATTCATTTAAGTTGGACTTGAAGGTAGTGAAGTAGGTGCTTTGCTTTACAGACAGCAGGTGTTTTTCCTAGAGTTGAGGCTCTTTTTTCATGCCAATAAACCTTATTTATGTTGCAGCACAGTTTTTTTTTTTAGATCCTTAGGTCTTGTATTTGCGATGGTACCAGTTTTGTAGATATGTGCAAAAGCACAGTGATGGATTGCATCTCCAGAATACCTTTCAAGGAAAACTCTTTCCTGTTAGCTATCACTTAATTCAGTCAATCCACTGGGTCTCTGGAATACTAGCTGTTCATTATTTATATTGGGAAAGTGGTGTCTATTGAACTGCTTTTTAGAGTTTATATTTCTGAATCCATACTTAAGAGAAACGGTGTATAATTCTTGCAGAATAATAACAGAAGGTGAGAATATGAAGATTAATCAGCACACACAGATCTCTACTTTTACAACTGCTGCCACTGTCTCTGTGAAGTATTATTTACATTTGACAAATAATCACCTATTTCATTTGTATTCTTTTTTTCTTGAAATAAGTGACAGTATCTGAATCATACCATATAGACTGCGGTGGTAGTGCTGCGGTAGCATTGTCGCCTCACAGCAAGACGTTATGCTGTTCGATTCTCAGTTAGAGCGTCTTCTGTGTGGAGACATGCGTGAATGGGTGTACCTTCGTTGAAGGTTGTGCATCAGGGCTGGCAAACTCGGCACAGAAAAAATGTACTGCTAATCATTAGCGGACCGGAGTTCCGCTGTGGCGACCCCTATCCGGGAAAAGCCGAAAGACACAATCAATCAATCTGAATCATACCATATAGATACCTGCAACATGAACGTGAATTATTTACCTGGATGTTAACTTCAAAATAGGTCCCAACCTGCATTGTGATGTGTTCTATTCATATAGAATTATCATATTTCTTGTAACATGACAAGCAACCAAGCTCTTATTTGTGTAACCCTACTAGATTGAAGTTGTACGTCAGTACATAAATTATTTATAAATGTGTCCATTTCAAAGCATCATCCTTCATGTTACCATGTTTATGGTTTCTGTTTAGTTTCTTTTTAGAGCGAGACCAAATTTATGAAAAGTATCATTTTAATATCTAAAACGTACACAAATCATATATCTCCAGGTGTACTTCATAGAGGTAAAGTGTTGAACTCAAGTTGTGCAATGTCCACCATGCTACACTGCTTCTTTTATAAATATGTGTTTATATATTTTTTTTCTCCTCTGACCTCGCTCTCCAGTTCGTTATGTCCATACCGGGTCTACCTGCAGTTGTGCTACCCCCCCACCCCACCCCCCGACTACTCAGTATTGCTGGGAATGGCCATGGATCCTAAGAGCATCCTGAGGGCTCAGCTGTCTGTGCTTCCATGGGAGGGTTATTTTTTTATATGCCCTACCCATTTGCCTTTCCTTGCTCCGCCACGGTTGTTAACTCTGTCTGATGGCAACACCCCTGTTTGGACTATGCCACCCTTTAGGGAGCGTCCTCGAGTTCCCTCCCACCCAAGACGGGCACACATCACTCCGTGCCACTCTCAGTCACTCAAGCTGCTAATCGAAACCAGGTTGACTGGGCCATAGTCAGGGCATTATTCCTGTATGCCACCGGAGTGGCCCCTTTTTTTACAGAAATGTTGATGAAAATGTGAAGGGTCATAATTTTCATGAATGAAACATAGACCGTTAAAGTTGTACAGGTCTGCTAGATGAGATGTCCTGCATTGGGACCAAATTGGAAAACTGATAAGGCTTCAAAGTAATATCTCAGCATTATGTAGTGTGCTCCCTTTTGTGTTTGTACTCAGCACTGTGATGGCCCTTCAGGAGTCCCACAGTCTAATTAGTTTTACTATCCACTTGTCTGGCTCTATTTTGTGTTATTTTAACGGGGTCCAGTATGCATCTTTGAGGGGTGAAATGGTAGATAAGACTTCCTGTTTGGCCAGGGATGGCTACATCTCTCATATCAGGGCTGTGACATACTGGACAGTCCTTCATGACAAACTCTGGCTCAAATTTAGACAACATCGTGGTGGCTAACTCAGTGCTAGGAGTATAAAGAGAAATAGGTTCATAGGTTCATACTAGGCTATCTGCCCTAGGGCATTTATAAGCCTAACCAGAATGTGTTTGGCTTTCGCCACCCATTTTAAATTTATTTTGCTATGCCCTTTTTCGAGGTTAGTATACTGTGCCTCTGTCTAACAGTGACACAGAAGTGATACCCGGGGTAAACCTACGATCTCCCATCCACTCATCAAGATTCCTCTTGAAGAGAGTCAATGAGGGACTCTGTCTAACCTGGACTGGGATTTTATTCCAGAGTGAAGGGAGCCTCTGGGTTATGAATCTGTCCCTCCAGCATGTCCTATTTATTTCAGTGCTGAGGTTCAAGTCTCTCAAGCGCGTAGCTCGATGGGATTTGGATTTTCTGAGGTGCAGCATGTCCATTAATTCCGGGTTGGACATGGCTTTATACATCAGGCACAGATCGCCTCTGAGCAGGCGGTATGCCACTGAGTAGAGCTGGCGTTTCTTTAACCGGGCAGCATATGGCATCTGTTTGAGCCCTTTGATCCTCTTGGTGAGGTACTTTTGGGGTCTTTCCAGTTGCGGCAGGTGTCTGGTAAGGTACATCCCAAAAGGGGCATTGTACTCAATTATGGACTTGATGAGGGATGAGTAAAGAGGCACAATGACTTCCCCTGATCTAGATGTGAATCCCTTCATGATTAGGTGGGCTATATAAAATGTTTTTCTATCCACTTTGGCCACGTGGTTGTCACATGAGAGATTGCTATCAACGTGGGTCCCCAGGTCCCTAATTACTTCTTCTGTACTTAATGGATTACCACCTATGTGGTAATTTGTGGGCACTTTGTTTTTGCCAAAGGGGATGACTATACATTTTTTGGCGTTTAGCTTGAGGCCACGGCTCTGGCACCAGTTGTCTGTTTCTATGAGGCCCTTTTGGAGGATGCTTGTATCGGCTGGAGAGTCAATTATGGCGCCCAGTTTGCAGTCATCTGCGAACTTGGTCAGCCACAGTCCATCTGTGTTGGCCTGTACCTCCGAGAAATATATACCGAACAAGAGAGGTCCCAGGACTGAGCCTTGTGGGACGCCACTTGTAACTGGTTTGGAGTTTGACATGGATCCAGCAATTCTAACCATGTGGGTTCTGTCCTTGAGCCAGTTTGCAACCCATCTAGTGGCATAGGGGTTTATATTTAAGCTGGTGAGCTTATCTATAATGCCCGAGTGGGGTATTGTTAAGGCTTTTGCGAGGTCCAGGTAGGCTGTGTGGACCACCTTCCCCTCATCAATGGCCTTGGTGACTGTTTCAAAGAAATCAACCAGGTTTAAGAGGCAGGATCTGCCCTTAACAAAGCCGAACTGGGTAGGATCCAGTGTCTGTAGGTCCCCAATATTTTTATTTATGAGGTCCATGATGATCCTTTCCATAGCTTTGCAGACCAAGCTAGTCAGGCTTATGGAGCGATAGTTTCCAGGATCCATTGAGGCACCACCTTTGTGGAGTGGGAACACTGTTGCTGTACGCCACTCTTTGGGTACATATCCTGTAGTAAGGCTGAGATTGAACAGTAGTTTTATGTTTGGGTTTAGCTCTTCTTGGAGTTCATGTAGGACGCAGCCCGGGACACCGTCTGGTCCCATTGATGCTGTGTTTCTTGCTTTGGAGAGGGCAGCTCTTACCTGAGCATCTGCGATGTCAGGGGGGCAGCACTCTGCTGGGATAGATATTTGCCCTTTTGGTCGGGAGTGGGGGGAGAAGTTTGCGCTGAACCTGTCAGCTAGGATGTTGGGCAATGTCTGTGGGTTTGGTGTATTTTTTTGTCATTTTGGACTAATTCTGAGCATATCTGGGAATTCCCACCCAGGTTCCTAACATAACTAAAGAAAGCCGTGTGATTATCCTTAGTGTCCTGTGCAATTTTTCTCTCGAAGCTGGCCTTAGACGATTTTATGAGTGCCCGTAGTTTTTTGTTAATACTGATCAGAGATGCCGTCCCTTTTTGGGATTTTGCTCTATCATGTAGTAGCTTCCTCCTTCTATTGTATAGTTTGTTTATGGCTGGGGTCCACCAGACAGGACGTCTGCCTTTGGAGGATTGGGTCTTGGTTTTATTTGGGATTGCATGATCCATGCATTCCTAAAGGTGTTCATAGAATGCGTTTATAAAGGATTCTGCGGTCTGGGCCATATTTTCCACAGGCCCGGGGGCTTTGAAGCATTCCACCTCGGTTTTGAGGAGTGTGAAATTTGCTTTAGAGAAGTTTTTCACTGTGGTTTTCAGGGCAGGGGGTGGAGTCGGGATGTGAATATCCAGTGAGATTAGTTTATGGTCTGATCTTACCAATGAGGGATACACTTCTGGTCTAGAGCATAGAGTCCCCATGTTGGTGATGATCAGGTCCAGTATGTTTTCCCCTCTTGTGGGAGTGGTAACAAGTTGTTCCATAGCATTTGAGTTTATAAATTCTAGGAACCTTTGGGCTAGGGTGTTGGAGCTAGAGTAATGCTCCCAGTCTATGTTTGGGTAGTTGAAGTCGCCCAGTATAATGGTGTTTGGAGAGACCGTCATATTTTCCAGTGTTCTCAGGAAGGCCAAGTGGGGTTCCTGGGTTTGGGAGGGTGGTCTGTAGCAGGCTATAAACTGGAAGGCAGTTTTACCCACTGTTAGTTGCACATGGATAGTCTCTGTTGCTTCGTGCTGTGCCACCAATCTGGAGGTGTGGGTATCTTTGACGAATATTGATGCTCCCCCTCCTTTTGTGGTTCGGTCCAAGTTTTGGGGCCGAAAAGCATGGTATGAGGTATAACCTGGTAGTGCTGGGGTGCTCTCGGGAGCCTTGAACCAGGTTTCTGTTACTGCACAGATATCGATGTTCTCCATGCTAAGGAGAGTTTCGAGTGCGTGCATCTTGAGGTTTAGACTTCTGGCATTGAGTACCATTACTCTTAGTTTCTTATCCCTTGTGATACCTATGGAGGTGGGTTTGTCTTTTTAACCTTACATAAAAAAGGCACTATGGGGGTAGCAAGAGCCTTTGCCAATATCCGAAAGCCCAGGGCTGACAGGTGCAAGCCGTAGCTAGCGAAGCATCGTGGCTTGTTGAGCATGTCATCCCAGGCTGACAGGCATTGGATCCCCTTTGAAGGACACCAATACTTAAGCCAATTGTTGAAATTGATCATCTTGTCTTCATATTGTGGCATCATTCTTGGTGAGGGTAAGATGCTACTCAAGGTCAGGGTCATACCGGCCTGGGCTACGTGCTCAGAGAGCTCCTCTAGGTCTCTTTTCATGTAGTCTAGGGAGGTACGTCTCAGGTCATTCACACCAGCATGGACAATGACTGAGTCATATTTGTACTTGCCTCGGAGTGACCTGAGTGATTGTGTTATGTGGCGGATCCTAGCGCCTGACAGGCAGCTCACCGTGACCTTCTTGTTCAGCCTGGTGAGCGGGATGTCAGTGTGCCTGACGATAGTCACCTATTACAAGTGTATCAGGTGTGTTGTTTAGCCTTAAGGGCTGTGACTGTTCAGCACACTGGCTTTGTGAGCTATGTGTTGCACGTGTTTTGTTTTGGGGTAGTGGTTGCTTGGGTGTCTGCTTTGGAGGTCTCTGCTGCTTAGGCAGATTTTTATTTAGAGCCTCCGAGTATGTTTTTGTGTGTTTGTGTTTGGTTTGCTGTTGTGGTAGGTCTATGTGAAACTGGAATTCTAGTGAGTGTGGTTTCCTTCTCCTCATGACTGGTTTCGCCAGTACTGAGTTGAGAGAGCTTATCCTCCAGTATGGCTATATGGTTGCTTCTCTCATGTGTTGGAATTTGTTGGGAGGAGGAGAGGGTTGTCTGTGTACATGAGGCAGTTGTAACATTGCCTCAAGATTCCCAGATTCACCAGCTGGACCAGAGAGGAGATTGACAACTGACCTTTGGACATGCTAGAATAGTATTGGGAATTCCTTTATAATTGAAAAAAGGGCTAATGGGGAACAAGGTACTCAAGGGGAGTTTGTGAGCGTGTAGTGCTTTTAATTTTTTAGTGCTGACTTATATAATTGCTTTAGTGAGCAAGTGCCAGGTAACTTAAATGCAGTGTGTTACAGGTAATTTAAATACAAAAACGACAAACAGTAACTTTCTTTCAAGTGAAACAAGGAAATAAGTACAGTAAGCAATGCAGATATCATTAGGGATCCCCACAGAAGCGCTGAAAGCCGCGTTTTAGGTGGAATTAGCGTTTCAGGGAAATAACAAGCAAACAAACAACAAGCATACAAACAAAGCTAGATTCAGCAGGCCTGGATCTAGTCTATGCTACAGCAAACAAGGTGTACCACCTTGTTTTTTTTTACACCTTGTGTAAGAAGCAGTTCAAATATGCAGGCACTATAAGCCTTTAACCAGAAATTCCCAGCTCAGACGGGCAGAGTCCAGCCTCTCCTCCCACAAGAGTGCAGACCACGAACCCTTTTAATGTAAAATAACTGGCCTGAAGCCCAAGTGCTTAAACCAGAATTAATACACTTTTAGAATAACAGACACTGAGCCCTCAATCAGCAGTTCCCAACTTAGAAGGATGTAAGCTACCTGTTTTGCCACTACAGTGCAGGCTACAAACCTTCTTAATGTAAAACATCTGGTCTGAAGCTCAAGTGCTTAAACTAAAAGGCTTAGAATGAGATACACCAAGCAGTAATAAATACAACTGAGTACTTTTAAGATGACTCAAAGGCAAAATAAAGTAGGAAGAAACACAAATACAGTAAAAGCAGAATTTGTTTTTTTCAGAAAAGTATCAAAAACAGTAGTAAAAACAATTCACATGCAGTGCAAGCTGGCACACTTGAGTATGTAGCAATATTAGTCCCCACACAGTTTGAAAAAATGTAATTAAATTAAAAAGGACTAAAAGCAAGTGCAGAAAGGGTTTATTAGGTAGAATGCGGTAAAGAGATGGGACTGGGGGAGTGTCCTAGATCAAATCTACAGTGGGGCGGGCACTGCAAAAGCCACCAAATTTAAACTACAACCAAGAACAGGGAGGGGACGGGGGTTGGGAAACCAGTTTCAACAGAGATGTGAGGAATCAGAGTGCAAATTATAAAACCAAAAAAATATATACTGATCTCTGTATATTTGCAAAACGGTAAGACAACAGATATCTACAACAATTTAGCTCTATAATACAGAAAAATATACTCGGCTCTATATATTTGCAGATATTCTTGTAAGGCTGTCTCTCAACACACAGGTTCCACTTTAAAATGTTAAAAGAGGCAAAAGTAAAATAAGGTAATAAAGTAGGAAGAAACACAAATACAGTAAGGCGGATGAAGTGCAAAATTTTTTTTTTTTTTTGAGATGGAGGAAACAGAGCAGATTAAGATACTATAGGGGAATGCCTTTCCCAAGTGCTCTCTCTGTACACTGCAGAGGAGATGGGACTGGTAAGAGTATCCAAAATCAAAATATGATCTCATTGTACTCAGTTGAGTGAGCGAATGAGATGGGTCCAGAAGGAGTGTGCAAAAAGAGATTTACAGCAAGGGCGGGCAATTCCAAAGCCACTCAAGATTAACACCACAACAAGAAACAGGGAGGGGGATACTGCAGAGATTCAGAGAGACGCACAATATTTGCTCACTCAAATCTTAAATAAGTGCAGAAAATATACTTAAATCAGCTTATGTCCAGTTGATGTATGCAGACAAATCTCAGTAGCCAGCAACTCGATTTAAAATGATTACTAGAAATGTAACCAACACAGATTTTAATGTTAGCAGAAACCCTCAAGCTAATTAAAACTTAACAAAGGAATTTCAAAGCAGTCTAAAATATTCCGCAACTTCAGAATCTTCTACACCTCCTGTTCATATTTGTGTAGTTACTGAGACCTAGTTTCAGTACAGTGACTCAAATTCATATTTGTGTAGTAACTGAGACCTAGTTTCAGTACAGTGACCGCAGTCCCTCAGTACCATGGTTTAGCATGCCTGTCCTGCCTTCAGACCCATGGGTAACGAAGGGGGATATCTGTATTTGTTAGAAACACCATTCCCTCACTCCAAATTACCCTAACTAACTTAGAAATGCTGATGATCCAAATCACCGTTAACAAATCCAACTACTACTACATTGAAAGCTGCAGAGCCCCATCAGTGCCTCCCCAGAGATCACCGAAAAACAACTCCAGTGAAGCGTTAAATATCAAACAAAATACCTTCTTGCTAGCAGACTTCAATTACCCAAACATTGATTTGCACATTTATATCTCAAATAGTTAAGCTCAGCATTTTATTTGAATTTGTTAATCCCAATGCACTGGAGTAAATTGTGAAACTGCCCACAAGAGGCTGTAACAGCCTTGACCTGCTTCTTACCAACCTAGCCACTCCCTGTATCCCATCACACACCTCCTCATTCCTGTTTAAATCTGACTATAAATTGGTTGCTATCTTTGTTAGGCCTAGTTGTACTAACCCTTCAAATGGCACCATCTTTAGGGACTTCTGCAAGGCAAACCTGATTCAGTTTGTAGAAGACGTATTCAAATTTCCCAGCAATCCCTTGCAAGTACACCATACTGAGAGGGCGCCACATTCACCTCCTGGTTTTACCGGCACCTAAATAGCTGTATAAAAAAATCAGTACCTTTTCAGTACCTGTCTGCCATATATACAGTGCTGTGTTCAAAAGTAAACATTTCTGGTGCAACTACCGTATAAATAAATTGTGTAACAGAAGAAGGAAGATGATGAACGTTTGCAAGAAATTCCCCATCCTCTTCCCCAAGACCACATGGAAAGGAGCCAGCGAAGGACTTGAGTGTCATTAGAAAATGCAAAGCAGAATACAAACTTAAGGTTGTCAAAAATACCAAGGAAAACTTGAAATCACTCTTCAGCTGCATCAGAAAATTAAAGAAAAGTGTCCAGCAATGCACTGAATTCATCCATAATATCACAAACTTTAATCTTGTTGCTATATCAAGTATATTAACAGAAAGATTTAGTGCCAGCTTTACCCTCACCTGCCCACATTGTTGCACCCATTATCCCTGAAAATTTAGATCCCCTGAAGTCACTTTGTTCTTGGAATCCCTGGCAAAGGCTGAAAATATTTTCCCTGGGACCAGACAACACATTTGGTTGTATTCTCATCAGTGTTCAGTGCGCAGTATCTGAGCCTCTGTTTAACTTGCTTAACCTCAGCCTGAATATAGGGTTTGTGCCTAATACCTGGAAAACCGCCCTTGTGACGACTCTGCATACTTGGGTAATTATAGACCCAACATTCTCACCTGCCTTGTATGCAAAGCCATGGAACATGTCAAAGCAGAACTCAGTTATGCAGACAGGTACAACTTTAACTAGGCCTCACACAGTTTGGTTTTGTGAAGGGCAGGTCCTGCCTCCTTAATGCAGTAAGTTTCTTTGGAAAGGTTACAAAGGATGTGGACATTAGACAGCCTACACACACACTGCTTTATCTTGACCTGGCCAAGGCATTTGACACTGTAACCCATGCTGAAATTATTGAAAAGTTGTACAAACTTAAAGTTCTGTGTTGGCTGTTTTGTTGTAAATTGGCTGTCCAACAGATCCTAGGTTATGAAAGTTGCTGTTACAGTCACTGAAAGTAGAATTGTAATGAGTGGTGAGCCACATGGATCTATGCGAGGCTGTCTCCTGTTCGGCATTTATTTGTTTTCCAGGATAAAACACTGATTTCCATGGACCTTTTTCCGACTCAGCTCGGGAGCAGTGTCTGGTTAAGTGACACGCTCCATGTCACACAGGTAAACAATGTATCTTGCGACACAGGGAGCAGCTTGTTAACAGCTCCGTAATCCTCTAAGCCAACTGCCAGACTATTTATTTTTTAGACATCCATGCCAGTGTCCCTGCAGTGGGCTTGACCAAGTTTGCTGATGACAACAGGCTGAGTACCGTTATCCCACTCCTCCATGGATTCTAAACAGCAAGGGTTGGAATGCGCAAGTAACTGGTACTGAAAATGGTCTGAAGTTAAATGCAGAAAAGTGCAGTAGACAGACATTCAGCAAAAAAAGCTTTTTCTGCCTCATGTTTTATAAATGATCCTTCTCTTTTAGGCAGAGAAAGTTGCAAGAGACGTTGGTTGTTATGTGGATAACTCTCTGTCATTAGGTCATGCTTCCATCATAGTCAAGAAGTCCATCTATCTGGCCCAATTAATTATCATGGGAATATCTTCAGTTGCTAAAGCAGTCACACTCTTCCTGTATTTTTCCCTTGTCAGACCCATCACTGAATACAGTGCCACTGTAGTAAGTACAAATCTAAGCATGTTGCTCAGCTGGAAAAGCTCTGGAGATTTCTAACCAAGAAAAAATTAAGTCTTAAATCCTTAACTGTTCTGAAAGATCAGCACAACTCTCCATTGCACTTAGTAGCCTACCAGCTGTTCCAAGGTGACCTGTGTCTAGATTTTCAAGCCCAGTTCTACATGATCTTCTATTTCTTTGCAAAACCAGGGTCTGTATAATCACTCGCATCAGAGACCAAACCTACACCGAAATGTAAAAAAGACTAATTGGACAAAGTATTCCCAACCTATGGAATAAGTTGCCACTACAGGTCAAACAAAGTACTACTCTGAGTATGTTTAAGGCTAGTCTTGAAGAGTGAAAGAGCAGGCACAGATTTGCACTAGGCTTATTACTGAAGGCTGTGCTTGGTTTGGGAGTTAAGTAATATTAAGTGCTTGACCACAGTGGTAAGGACTTTTGAATATGTCTGATTAAAGGTGTATATGACTAGACATCTTATGGTCCTTGTTATTGCTTGCCTAGTGGCCTTCCTATGTTAATCGGTGATCATTCAGTACCTATTTCAGTTCTGACATAGCAGTGTGTGATAATTTAACTGTGCTGCCCATTGTTTTTTGTTGTGAAATGCTATGTTTACAGCAGCTGTTCAGTCTTTCAGGTTTAAACGGTTTCTTGCTGATTTTATCTTATTTTTTTCCCTTCTGTCACAAAAATAAGTTCAGGCAGAGGTAATCCCAGCTGTTTTGGCAACTCTGAGCAGTGGTTTCTTGAATGGCAGAGGAGGATACCGACCAAGTGATATCTGTGTCTCGGCACCCACTGGCAGTGGCAAAACTTTGGCATTTGTTATTCCTGTTGTACAGGTGAGTGATAGGGAAGGTATACTGAGTGGGTTATTTTAAACCAGTACTGTGTAGTTATGTGTTGGTATACATACTTGTAATTATAAATTCTTTGGCTTTTATTTTTCTCTTAGCCTAACTGGCAAGGCTGCAATCTCTATATGTTGTAACTTTGTGGGAAGTGAGAAGGCACTGTAACTTTCACCCTGTGTAACGTGATTATTTTCCCTACTTGTATCCCAGGGTTATTTGTGACCTTGGATTTTGGGCTTTACAGGCCTTTCAAAAATGTCTTCTGTTAGGCTTTTTTATCCGATTGGACAAATGCACGAGCTGGTGAACTGTGAGTGACTTGAAGTGTTGTGTTTGTGATTTGTGAGAATACCTGCTAGTCATTTTGCTTATTATGTGCCATCAACTTTAAAACCACAATCTGTTTAGCATGTTAGATTGTTTTAAAGTACACAGTAGATTTTATTTTCATAAAAGCTGATATCTGAATATGACATTTTTGGGCAGTGAGTAAAAACATCCTTACCTAGGCGGGTAGAAGTACAGCTCTGTTGTGTTTGTGGTGATTGTGTAGACAGGGACAGGTTGACAGAAGTACAGCTCTGTTGTGTTTGTGATGGTAGTGTTGTTATGGACCAGTGGATGCAGATTGGGGGTTCAGGGTTTGTTTCCCATTGTATGTTCATGGCTGGGATTGTTTGCCCTATTAGTATGAAAGGCCACTGACTAGGTGTGAGGTGGTGCAGCTTGACCTGCTATGGTCCCCCCTGACCACCAACCTGGCAGAAGTCCGTCTGATAAGTCTCTTTTTGATGGTCTACATTCTCACACATTAGACCATGTTCTTATTGTACACTGGTAGAACATGGCTGGTTCAGCTGCATACGAGTTCCTGCTTCTGCCGTTCAGTCTGTGGCAGGCTACAGAGAAGTTGTCAGCTTCAAGGAGAAAATAGGGAAGCTGCTGAAGCATCTTGATTGATAAAATGCTCACTATTTAGTCTGCTCTACTTTGGTCTCGTTTATAAGAGTCAGTTCACACCTCATACTGTATTTACCTTGTGTTCAGATATGCAGTCTGGCAGCTGGCAGAGAGGATGAAGGAGTTGTAAGCTGTTTCCTGTGGTCCAGAGTTTGATTCCGTAAACCTCCAGTGCCTGTCTGTGTGACTCTGATCAAGTCAGTTAACCAGATGGCACTTCCTGCCTGAATCTGCAAAAGATCCATGGAAATCCTTTACCACAGTAAACCAAGTATGAATAAATAAATTAAATACTAGTATAGAGCTCTGCACTAGGATAACATAATGAAGAACGTCAGGAGGAAGTTAGTACTGAGACACCAAGAGTGAACACCTTCACCTGCCATTGTGGTGTACTCCTCTTACAGCTGTTCTATATTTCCTTTATTGCGCTTTTTCGACATCCATAACCGTTGAGTACAAAGAGGCTCCCTTCAACAAACCTTGAGTGACTACTTTAACAAAATCTTAATTTGCTTTAGAATGGTAGCCCAGATTGCAAGGCTTGGTGCAAGGCTGTTTAGACAGCCATGTCACTGTCCAGTACATGTACAGTAACTCTTAACAGAATAAGCTGTAAAGGAATGCTATGTGTGATTTTTTTTTTGTTTTTATTATTAGTATTGCACTACTCTCACCAATCTCTAAAATCCTTGAAAAGTGCGTTCACCTCCAACTTATGCCTTTTCTAACCCAAAACAATCTTCTTACACCTACCCACCATGGCTTCCGCTCAGGCCACAGCACCATAACTGCCCTACTGCCTTTCCTAGAAACTGTGAGTCAAGCCCGAGATTCTGGACACTTGGTCTGTACTGTATTGCTAGATTTGTCCAAAGATTTCGATACTGTTTCCCACAAACACCTCCTCTCTCAGCTCTCAAATCTTCATCTTTCACAAAGCACTTTATCCTGGTTCTCCAGCTACCTATCAGACAGATCACAGTCAGTCAAATGGAAAAACTCCACCTTCCCCTTCTTAGCTACTCCTACTGGTGTACCTCAGGGATCTATCCTAGGGCCAATACTTTTTAACATCTTTATTAATAACTTTCACTCTGCAATTCGTGATGCCAGAATCATTCAATATGCAGATGATTCTACCTTGGTCTGCTCTGCCTCTAACCTCTCTGAATTGCTCACTAAAACTCAAACTGCTTTTTCAAGCACCGAAAACTGGATGCGCCAAAACCACCTCTCTCTCAATGCCAATAAATCTAAAAATTTACTGTTCCCCCCCAACAAAGACTCATTCCTATAACAAAGATACTTTCAGAGTCCTGAGTCAAACCAACTCAAGTGGTTCCATCCGCAAAACTACTCGGCATTACTATAGATGAATACCTTAAGTTCGACATCCACATTCTGCAAAATATTAAGAGAACCCACCAAAAACTTGGTATGCTATACAGGAATAATCACTTTCTCTCACACTCTACTAGGCACACTCTGGCCACTACCTATCTTCTCCCCTCCTTACTATACGGAGCTCCTCTCCTTATCAGCCTGTCCTCCTCTATCACCTCCAAACTAGAAAACTGTTATAATAAAATCTCTAAATTTGCCACCAAATCCAAACATTCCACCCATCATTGCCGCAACCTGCAATCCCTGAATTGGCTAGAACTCCCAAACTACCTACACTACCTCCAACTCTCACCACTGCTCATAGACTCATATTTCACCCTTCTAAATATCCAGCTCTAGCTAATATCCTTCCCCCTTATACCCCTAATAGAACTCTCAGATCTGAACATCAAAACTTGATAGCTATCCATAAGCCCAAACGTCCTGCTGGCCATCTCCTCCTCTCTTTCTCACTAGGTAAAAAATGGAATTCTCTTCACTAGGTAAAACATGGAATTCTGTCCCCTCCACTCTAAGAACTATACCAAACTCAGAAAACTTCAAAATCCAGCTTTTCAAACACCTGTCCACTAAATGGAAATCTACCTGCCTTCACCCTATCTAAATTATCCCAACTACTTGCCCAAAAATGTTTTTGTTTCTTCTCTCCCAGGTTTTCCTAAGCTCTCTAAATCTCCCATAGCTTGTTTTTCTAAGACTGTATCCAAGCTCTCTTCAGTTCCTAGAGCTACCTAACCCTCATCACAACTATGTAAATATTGTAAATAGTTTCATACTTTAAATGTGTGCTTGCAAATGTTTTATATTTCTACTTTAAAGGTGTTTATGTAAAGTGTTTTCCCCACATACTATGTAATGAGTGCTCTCATAAATTAACCTGTATAACCCTTAAGGTCATCTACAAAGATGTTTGTCTGACTATTGTGCAACACTGTATGTACCTTTGTTGCAATTTATTCTGGATAATGTATCTTTACATTTCTGTATTACTATATCTGCACTGTATACTGTATTTGGAGCTTGTCTCCCTGGGCCTCCACTGAAAACGGGTCCCATGGGCCCAGTGGACTTCCCCGGTAATCAAACTGGAAATAAATAAATAAATAAACACAGTGCAGCTGGTTTGCTTCCAAACTGGTATGTCTAGTTTGTTAGAAGCAAGGGAGGAAAAGCTGATCTGGTCTTTTGATGTCCGTAGTCCTGAAGATAAGACAGTGAAATCCATGAAGCACTGATCTGGTGTCCCTACTTTGCAGTTCACCATACGTAGGACAAAGTTAGATTAGTTACAAGAATGTTTAGAATGTTTTGATTCTGGCCACAGCTAACTTAGCAAAATGTAACAAAAATAAAGCCCTCCTTCCTGGGGGGTGGGGTGGGGGGGACAGTTCAGTTAAGGGTTTAAACTCATCTTTATTCAATGATAGATGTGTGTTCTTGTCTGATTTCAAATGTGGAGACACCAGCTACAGCCCCTTCCCATTGGCTGTACAAATGGGAGCTTAATTTTTCCACCAACCAGACCATCTCTTCGTAGGCAGACCTGGTATCTCCCCAAGGAGTGATGCTGTTTAAGCTACTCGGTTATCAGTTTAGAATGGCACAAGACTACTCATCCATAGCTGCGGTGGTGGTGCTGCAGTAGCGTTGTCGCCTCACAGCAAGACGTTGTCCCGTTCGATTCTCAGCTAGAGCATCTTCTGTGTGGAGATATGAGTGAATGGGCATACCTTCGTTGAAGGTTGTGCATCAGGGCCGGTAACTCGGCACGTAAAAATCTAGTGCCAATCATTAGTGAACCGGAGTTCTGCTGTGGCGACCCCTAACCGGGAAAAACCGAAAGACACAACAACAAGACTACTCATCCATCATTGAATAAAGATCTGCTTAAACTCTTCACTAGACTTTTTACAGAGTTTAAAAAAAAAGAGGACTGATTTCTTTTTGCTGTGTTAGCTGTGGTTAGGATACAACATTCTGAGCAATTAAACTTATTCCTCATGTTTTACTCCCTGAAGATACAGGTGCAGGTCTGGTAAACTCTAGTGTATACAGTGCAAAACCCACTCTGTCATAAGGGTGTTTAGATTTAGCAGTAACATGTTACCATCTAAATCTTCTGATTGCTGTTTTACTAGCTTTGAGTATAACAGTACACTTTGTCTTTGGAATAAAGATTAGGCTTGTGAACTCTCTTGGCCGAAGTAATTTAACAGTAAAGTTGATTTTTCAAGTTAGAAATTTCAGAGACTGCGTGAAGAAGGATCTTTTTCCCTAAACAAAATTGAAATCCTAAGGGGGATTTCAGACTGAATGTTTGTAAGACAAGTAGTCCAAGACTTCAGATAACTCTACTTCAGGGGTGATGGCCACCTTAGTTGACAGAAAAAAAAGTTTAGCTTTGGGTTCAATTTAGCCTGATTATAGCTTGCTGCTGGCAAATGTCCTTTTGTAGCAATGTTGCAGAACAACATCTGGCTATTAGAATAAAGCTGTAGGATTTTAAGGACATCATATGTCATACGAATGCGCTCCACTCATGGCGTAGGGTATAAAGGTGTCGTACGGACATGCATACCTCAGAACTTCTTTGATGCGAGTCCAAATACCATCTTCGTTTGTTGGTCTGAACGCTCCTTCGTTTGTGCTGGTTACCAAGCCATTTTCAGATATGTGCCCTGTTGGAGTTTTCTTATCTTGTTTTTTATCTTTTGGTTGTGAGTTTACATGTCATCCGGAAAGGAAAAATGTCAGTGTAGGAGACAGATTCCCCATAAGGACCATCACAAGCAGTGTTTTGCTTTGGTGCTTCTCACAATAATACAAAACAAAATTCACAGCAGCTTCCAAATAAAACTTGTAATCCACAAAATGAAGCAGCTTTTCAGGCAAAACAGTAAAGCCCTGAGCAGGGCAAGCTTAGAAAATTGTGAAAAAAACCCACAGATGGCTCAGCACACTACAGTTCACTTTATTCCACAGAAACACAGCACATCAACGCTCTTCCATACGTTTTCGTTTTAAAAATCACTTCCTCAGATGTGGGCTGTTCAAACTACTAGTGCTTTTATACCATTCACTTAATTACATTGATTAGGTTACTGAATTAATTGAAAGGTTAATTTAGTTTAAAACCAAAAACTTTTCTTGTTGCATCTCTGTGTTGCCACAATTAAACACATTTAATGTTACAATGTTTGATGAATAAATATGTAGAAATAAAAATGTTTTAAATAAAAATCCTTAAAACACTTGACTACAAAGAATAAGTTATAAAGTTAAAATACTATTAGAAACACATTTAGTAGGACTCAATGGTTAAAATTACCAACGTAAATATTTGCTTTAAATGAACTTGATCGTCCATCTAGTGGATGAATCATGAAATTACAGGTATTATAAAAATTGCATTGTTAACCAAAGGCAAATTGTGTAGCCTCTCTCAGTTAAAAGAATGTTAAAAACAGGAAAGTAAAAGGGAAAAATAAGTTCAATACCTTTGATAAATGAATGTAACACTTGTGTTCATAACATATTACAAACCCAACATTTTAATAAAAATATAAATACAAAAAAGCTTAAAGACCTATTGTAACTGTTGGAAAACATGGGTAAAAACATGATAAAATTGACATAAAGTGCAAATGCATATTGCAGTTTTGCTGCTCTCAGTTTTAATAATGGGGCTGTGGAGATATGTTCATTGACACCCGGTGGCTTATTGGCTTTCAAACTTATCTGCCACCATAATTCTCTGTACTCCAAACATTCCTCCCATAAACCCCCTCTGCCACACTTTTCCACCCTTTCTATCAAAAAAAATGTATAGTATGCATTTTCACAGCTTTGTTTGTGTTTGTACAATGCATTAGTCTGTTTGTTTCTAGGTCATACATATGTTCGTATACCCTTCTCCTGAGCTTGTGTTCTGTCTTTCCTATATAGAATGCTTCACAGGTTTGACATTTTGCTAAATATACAAGCCCAAAGGAGTCACAATTATTAAAATCCTTGCCTTCCAGGGTGATCCTGCTTTCCAAATACACACTTTCTGCATTGCTTATGTATGCACACTGTTGACAATGTCCACATTTAAACGTTACCTTCCATTTTCTCCATCTCTGAACTTCTTGGTTTGTACCATTTTCCAATAAAAGTTTTAAGTTACTTGAATTATTATAAAGTACTCTTGGCTTTTCATTCTTTAGTTTCTATAAGTCAGTAAATGCTATAAATTGATCCCATTCTGTATCTATAGTCTGTCTTACCATTTTTGCACAAGCACTGTCAAAGCACTGCCAAAATTGTCATTTGCCTTTTTTACTGGGCCTACCGTATCAAATATTGGTAATCCTAATATTGGCTTAAAGTCATTTGGTCTCCTTTCTGTCACTTCTGTCTCAATTTTGTCTATCATATCATCTGGGTATTTCCTCGTCCTAAAAATTTTCCTTAGTAACCTTTTTTCCATTTCAAAGTCTTCGTCTCTGGACGTCATTCTGCAGGCCCTAATATATTGTCCTTTAACTATATTTTTCTTGGAGGACAAAGGGTGAGCACTTTCAAAGTGCAAATAAGAGTTAGAATAAGTACTCTTTGTATACACTCTGGAATTAAAACGTGAATTTTCCTTGTATATTTCTATATCCAAGTACTAACTTCTCATAATTTATTCTGTAGGTAAATTCAAGAAAATTAGTACTGTTGTTAATATGTTCAATAAATTTTTCTATCTCTTCTTTTGGCTCTTCCCATAGGATAGATATGTTGTCCAGGAATCTTCCATAAAGTGACCAGTTGTTACTGTATATTGATTCGGTTACCATCTTCTCTTCCCATTTGGCTAAGACCAAATTAGCATAGGTGGGTGCACAAGCGGCACCCATCGCTACTCCTTTCTTCTGGTGAAAAAATTCACCTTTGAAGTAAATGCAGTTGAACTTTAGAACCAAATCTATAAGCTCCATCACCACAGTACACTCATCGTGGGTTAAAGTCTCATCCTCAAAAATTAATTCTTCTAGGTATCTTAGTCCATCACTGTGGGGGATGCTTGAGAACAAATCTACAATGTCAATTGTTAGGAAACATAAATTCTCATTGTATAGATCATGATTCAGTGTCCTTAGAAGATCCCAAGAATCTCTCAAAATGTTGGTTCTCTTAAGCCACAGTTTCTTAAGCTTAACACAAATTTGGCTAGCGGTAAAGTTTTGGAACCCTCAGCTGAAACTATTGGCCTCAAAGGGGGATCCATTCCATTCTTATGTATTTTGGAGATTCCAAAAATAGTAGGAATTTTAGGTTTGTCCACTTTTAAATATTCATATGTCTTCCTATCTAACAATCCATCTAAAAATAAACTTTCTAAGGCCATATCTATCCTTCTGTAACTAATATTTATTTTTTTGAAACTGTGGAGTATTTGTTAGGTTCTCCTTAGAGTTCATTCATTTTACCCTCACAGTCAAAGCTGTTCATCAATACTATTCCCCCACCTTTGTCCGGTTTCATAATTCTTAAGCCTGAATCCCCTCTTAATTCATCAAGGACGCTGCTTTCAGCCTGGCTTAAGTTCCTTGTATAGTGTACTTTCCCATACTTCTTATTTCATTCTCGAGTATATTCTCTAGATTTTTTTATATGGGGGTGCAGTGGGGGATTGTATGTACTTCTTTTTACCATATCTCCTGGTTCATAATTTTTATTCTGATCAAATATAACCTGGAAGTTAATTTTCATAGTAAAAGTTTTAACATCCATAATTGTTTTGAAATTGTATATACTAAAATCTTCTAAAGTATATCTGTAGGGGTTCATTTCGTCTTGCAGAATGGAATTGTTTTCCAAGTCGGGGACTTTGGTTTTAAACTAAATTAACCTTTCAATTAATTCATTAACCTAATCAGTGTAATTAAGTGAATGGTATAAAAGCACTAGTAGTTTGAACAGCCCACATGTGAGGAAGTGATTTTTAAAACAAAAACGTATGGTGGAGCGTTAATGTGCTGTGTTTCTGTGGAATAAAGTGAACTGAAGTGTGCTGAGCCATCTGGGTTTTTTTTTCACAATTTTCTAAGCTTGCCCTGCTCAGGGCTTTATTGTTTTGCCTGAAAAGCTGCTTCTCACGATAATACTTCATGATCCATTTGTCAAGCATTTGTCCCCAAGACCCTTTGTAGTTGTTTGTCTACCTAGAAAACCAACTTATGTTGTTGGCACAGGGTGCCTTGGCAGAATCGTCTCACCCTGAGGTTCAGAGGTCCTGCTGTGAAGAAGACCAAAAAAGTCAGGTCAGATATGGCTGCTGTACCACCTTCCCTGGGCATCTCTCTCAAGGTTGTTGAAAGCCTGGAGAATCACCCAGTTGTTCTGTCTGATTCCTCTGCTGCAGCCATTTCAGAGACTGGCATGGATCCAGCTTCTTGCATGTCCTTGGAGGCTCTGCAGACATCTGTGGCTGATGTTGAGGGGTAACCTAGGCTGATCATGTCCAAGAGACTGAGGGGTGTTCTGCAGATTCTTGCTTGGGAGAGATTCCCACTACTTTGATGGAGTATCTGGAAGGGTCTGAACCTCCTGAGGTCTTTAAGGCTGAAGTCCCTTTGAAAAAGAAGCAGAAAAAAAATATTTTCCCCTGCTCCCCAGCATGACTGGCAGGATTTTACACAGTGGTTGTTTAATATTCGCATGGCCTTGGAGACCCCGCAAGGAGTTTCTGCCCCCCCGATCATCTACTTCTGTTAAGAGGCCTAGTGAGCAGGACTCTTCTGATGAGGAATTGGACTCTGGGGAAGAGTCCTTGGTTTACTCCTCTCAGATTCCTTTTCCACTGGACTATTGTTCTGAGGAGGAGGACTCCATTAGTCAACATTCTCCATTTAAGGAACTTTCTTTTAGGGATACTATCTCATGTGTGATGGAATTCTTTAAATGGAACTGTGCCCAAGTTTCTGATGTCCAGATTGAGTCCCCTAAGCCATCTGCTGTCTCTCTGGTCCTGGCTGCATTATTAGGCACTTTTTCAGCAGCTGCTCAGGCTGCTGATTCCCAGCCTTCAGCCCCTAAAAAGTCTAATAGGTTTTATAATGTGCCAGATTATTGTAAATTTCTTTACAAATGCCCTTCTACTGACCCCTCTGTTATGTTGTCTCTTCAGACAAACCTTCTGACCTATTGTATTGTCTTTAACTAAATTGCTTCCTTCCGACAAAGACATTAGGACCATAGAACGCTGGGGCAAAAAGGTGTATACTGCAACTATCCTGGCCTTTTGGGACGTTACTTATCCGACCCATGTGACCACATATGCTTTAACCTGACAGGCCTGAGAAAGAAGAGTTATTTCTGACCTTACTGATTCTGAGGGGAAAGTTTCATCCATCTCTGTGTTGGGCTGCTGTTCTCAAGTGACTCGATACTCTTATTAAAGATAGTTATGATGAAGCTGATGCTTCTTCTAGGGCTGCTGTCTTTCGTTCTGTGTTGAGGCATTATTCTTTGCTTCCTTCCAACCTTTACCTGATGATATTAAAGCTACTTTAATGGATGCCATTCTTGATAATAAAAATATTGGGTCTATGTCATAACATCGAAGCGGCGAAAGATCGAACGGAATTGCCATTTTTCAAATTCTGCTCTTGTGGGGGGCTGTGCCCCCCACCCCACCCCGCTACTTATGTATACCACTTCAAGATCACACTATAGTGAGGAAAGGGAAAAATTGCCCATCTTCACTGTACTGCAATCTCAAAATTATCACCTCGACAAATGGCATAATCGATGCAAGTGCACCAAAAATGTCGTTCGAACTTTAGCTGCTTCAATGTTATAATATAAACCCAAAAATATCTTTGGTTCTGCAGCTGCCGAGCTTTTTAAGTCCTTGCAAGAAAAGGGCAAGGCCTTGAAGGATTGAAACATATGTTGTTTGCCCTGTTCCTAGATTTCAGCGGAATTATCTTTCTAAGCCTGCATTTGTCCATAGACTGCCTCATCTTCCTCCCAGAGGTAAAAAAAAACGTTTTAGATGGGGCCCCTCCTGCTAAATCTACTCGTCCGTCATTCATCAGGGATACTTTGTGGTGTGGAAATCCCTTACTAGGCATCCCTCACCCTCTTCAGGAACAGCTGCCCTTTATAAAAAAGGTACTTCAGGGCATTTTGTCTCTAGGCACCATCCAGTAGTTTCTGCTCCTGAAAAGAGGAAGGAGTTTTTTCCTTGAATGCCTTTGGTTCCCTGGAAAGAAGGCACTTGGAGGCCCATTCTGGACTTTTCATCTCAGCTCAATACATTTCTGAAGATATTCTTTTTGAATGCTGTCCCTTCAGCCTGTTTCCTCCTCTTCTTTAGGCTTTCCTCGTCTCTAGTTCTTAAGGATGCCTATCTTCACATCCCTATTCATCCCCTTTTTAGGAAACATTTGTGTTTCTCTGTCTCCTCTTCAATTTTCAGTTCTCTGTTTTGGCCTTTCTACTGCTCTAGGGGTCATCAGCAGATGCCTCACTCATGTGATTGCCTTTTGCAGGCTAAGGGGGAGTCGTATCTTTCCTTGAGTGACCTGCTAATTCAGACTTCCTCTTCAGAGACATTGATTCAGCACCTTCACTATGCTATTTGCCTCTTTCAAAGCATGGGGTTTAAGATAAATTTTCAGAAATCCATAGTAGCTCCTTCTCAGGCTCTTGTTTTTCTTGGGTACAGGCTCCAGACCATTCCTTTGCTGGCTTCCCTGCTGCCACTCAAGGCTCTGGCTCTAATTGGATTTTTTTTCAGTACCTTTTCCCTCAGGTCTCTGTTATGGTCAGGGAGTTTTTAAGGGCTCAGAGCTGCATGGTTTCCACCACTCCTGTACTTGCTGTAGCCAGACTCAATACAAGGAAGTTGCAGTGGTTCCTAAAGTCAGTCTGGCTTCAACTTTGTCACCCTTTAGACTTTCTAGTTCCTCTTCTGTCATATCTCAAGAGTTTCAGTGGTGGATTCCTCAGCTATCGCTCAACTAGACTTCCTTTTCAGCCACCATTCCCCTCTCAGGAACTTCTCTCAGATGCCTCAGACACAGGGTGGGAAGCTTCTTTCAGCCATCTGAAGGTTCAGGGTCTTGGCCCATTCGTCAGAGGGAGGACCATTTCAGCTTCAATGAGATGAGAGCTCTCCTTGGTGTTCAGGCCTTCCATAGTCTTTCTTCCAGGGCCTCTCAAAGTCTTTACAGACAATATGATAGTGATGTGGTACATCAACAAGCAAGGAGGGACAAGGTCTTGCCTTTTCTGCAGACTAGCTCTTAGGTTTGGGATCTAGCTGTCCAGTAACAAGTGACTCTTCAGGCTATATTCCTTTAGAACTAAACTTTGTGGAAGACTCTGAGAAGGTCCATAATGCAGCTTCATGAGTGGATGCTTCACAGAGATGTGTTTGGACATTGTCCACCAGTGGGGTACTCCTCCGGTACATTGTTTTGCCTTCCCTCTGAACAGATAACTTCTACTCTTTTGTACCACACTCCCAAGTCCTTTATCAGGGAAGGTGGACACTCTGTCCTTTTTTTTTTGGAAGAGGGTGTTTCTCTATGCCTTCTCTCCCCTCCTCTCATACTGAGGTTCCTGCAAAAGATAAAACAGGGCTCCCCCCAAAATCTTGGTGACTCCCTTTGGGCCCAGACAGCATTGGTTCCACACCTCCTGCATCTAGCTGAGGGCAATCACCACAGGTTACCTCATAGGGTGGACCTACTCACACAAGACAAGGGGTCTCTCATCCATCCTCACTTGTCCACTGTTCTACTGACACTGTGGGTGATTGACCCTTTTACGTACCTCAAGTCTGAAGATGTGCTTCAGGTCCTGCAGGAGGCCAGGAAACCCACTACCAGGAAATTTGTCCAAATGGAAGAGATTTTTGGTCTTTTGCCTTGCTCATAACCAGGATCCATTTTCTGTGGAGGTTTCTTTGGTTCTCTTATTTTTGTGAATTGTACCATGCTGGGTTGGCTTATTCAGTTAAAGCTTATCTTTCAGCAATTTCTGCTTGTCTGTGTTTGATTCTCTTCTTTTGACCTCTAGTTTTGAGGTCAAAACAATTTCTTAAAGTCGTCCTTCATGTTAAGCCTCCCAGGAAGCTTATCCCTCCTCTTGGGACCTTAATTTTGTTCTGGAAAAATTGACTGAGGCTCCTTTTGAGACTTCAGCTTCAACTTTCTTGCAGCATTGTACATGGATTGTACGTGGCTCTTATTGTATCTAGGAGGGTGTCTGAGCTTCATGCCCTTATGGCTGTTCCTCTTTTTTAGGTTTTCGTAAGGACAAGTGTGTCTGTCTGTACTAATCCTTCTTTTATGCCCAGGGTGGTTAATGAATTATCTCTTAATCAGTCTATTAATTTGCTTACTTTTTTCCTTCTCTATAGTCTGCCAGTGAGAAGATGCTTCATACCTTGCATTTGCATAGACAGCTCAGATATTATTTGGATAAGACTAAGACCATTTGCAAATCTGAACAACTTTTTTGTTTCTTTTTATCCTAGACCTCTTGGTTTGGCTGTTTCTAAGCAAACCCTTTCTTCATAAATCTCTTAGGCCATTTCTTTGTTAGTCCTTTCATGGGAATTATCTTTCTGGCTCTCTAAAGGCTTATTCTACCAGGGCCGGGGCTTCCTCTTGTACTTTTTTCAAAGGATTGAATACCAGTTCCATCCTTGAAGCTGCTTCTTGGACCTCTGTCCATTCCTTTGGCTAAGCATTACAAATTGGATGTTATTTCCAGAGCATGCCAGAGCTATCCTGCATGGGTTTCTTGAGGGCTCTGCTGGGTCTACCCCCTCCCAAGTTTCCTCTTGAGCTTTTGTACATTCCCTTTTAGTAAGAATGCTGACACGGAAGGGCATAGTGTAAAATCTTACCATAACGGTAGATGTCTTTCTCTTCACTGTTGCAATATTTGCTCCCACCCTTTTCCCCCCTTTTTCTCTTCTTCATTTATTTCTTTCTGGCTGTACATATTCCTCCTCCTCTCCTTGGACTGTTGTTCCTCCAGGGACTGCTCAGATGTCCTTCAAGGATGCATCTGCAGTCATAACATATGGGTTGTCCTGCCTCAGGCAGCCCTTCGGTCGGCCGGATTCCAAAGTCTGGGTCTGGCCTCGGCTGATGTCGCACTTTCCCCGACGTCAGAGCGTCTGGGGTATATAAGCATCGGCCGACGCCATTTTCCTCCGTCTTTCTTGCCGTGCGGTGCCCGAAGCAGAAGCAGTTCGCAAGTGTCGGTCGGTCAGATCCTGTGATTCAGCTACCGAAGACTTCGAAAAAGCTAAGTACCCTGTTGGGGACTCTTTCTTGCCTCAGCCGATGTCACATAAAGTAAATAATTGTTTAACTTGTGGGAAACAAATACCTCATAAGGATTTCCACTCTTACTGCCTCCCTTGCTTAGGTCCAGACCAAGACGTTTCGGCCTGTTCAGCCTGTGCTTCCTTCAAACGACGAACTCTTAGACGTCGGTCGGAGTTTGCAGAGGAATTCTTTGGGGCTAATTTTGCATATAAAATGTCGTCGGAGACTCCGACTTCACATTTGGTGAAAAAACGGAAGGACAAGGACCGACACTCGCGGCCCGCGGTTTCGGCTGAAACCACGGTTAGGCCTACCGCGAGTGTCTCGGTTTCGGCCGAAACCGAGTCCTCGGATCTTCCGTTAACCGAATCCACTCAACCGATCACCGCAGCCCTGGAGGCCCCGGCTGAGTCGGCAACTGAGCTACCTACCGAAACCAGTGTCCATGGAATGTCAGACACCATACCGTTGGACAAATCTACTCTTGCACGTGGGGCAGCTAGACCCCCTGCTTCCATGTCCATTAAGGCTTTTTCCAGGGCTAAAGCTGCTAAACTTTCTAAAGCTTTGCCTCCCAAGTCTACCTCCCAGAGGCCTTCTTCTAGTTCTCAGATCCTCAGCCTTGCAGAGGATCTAATTTCTTTAATTAGGGGTTCTCAGCCTCACCCGGACAGGGGCTCTCACCCACCTACAGACAAAAGGCCCAGGACTGAGCCCTCTGACCAATACTCTTCAGATGAGTCCACGGATGGATCTGAGTTGTCAGACCCCCAGGAGGAGGCTTATTCACCCTATGAGGATTCTGATGCTGAAGAATCTATCCCTTCGGCCTCCCCTCCTGAAGAGTTTTCTTTTGGTGAGACTCTACACTCCATGAGAGAGCATTTCCAATGGCAGGGTCAGGAATTCTCTGATTCAAGAAAAAGATTAAGGACCTTTTTGCATTTACCTCAACATAGGCCCTTGGCTATACCTCCTGTTTTAAATGTTATTGATGATGTGTACAATGATGTTAGTACAGCCCCTGATACTCTTCCCCCCGGCACCTGCCAAACCTGATAGATACTACAGGGTCCCGGCTTCTCATTTTCACCTGTATAAGGCCCATTCCGCAGACCCAAATACTATTTCTCAGGGCCCTAAAGGGGTTGCAGCTGCCACTACCAAAAATCCTCTACCTTCTGACAGGGAGTCTAGAGCTTTAGAAAGATGGGGAAAGAAGGTATATACTTCTGCAACTCTTTCCGTGAGGGCTTTAAATTGTCAATTTCATATGATACAGTACCAAGAGTATTTGTTAGATGAACTGAATAAGAAGCTTTCTTCTTCTGAACCCCTTGACCGTAAATCCCTTCAGGATCTGGTACATAACTCACAGCAGGTTAGTAATAATTTTTTAAAGTGTGGTTATGATGCACTGGAGTCTTTATTTAGGTCAGCTATGACTGGGGCAGATGTTCTTCATCTCACATTGCTGCAGTCCTTACTTATGGGTAGTCCGCTGTCCTCGGTCGGCCCGAATACCAAAGTATTAGGCTGACGTCGGTCATGGGCGCCTAGATCTGACATCAAGAGCGTCAGGGTATAAAGGCGCATGACCGACGTCATATCCTCAGTCTTTTTTGCCGCGTGGTCCGATGCAGAAGCAGTGTTGCAAGTGCTGTTCGGCGTTCTGAAATTTTTCGTTTTCGGAGTTTCAGACCGATACCAAGTTGGGCTAAGTACCCCGTTTGGGAATATTTTTGTTTTTTCTTGCCTCAGTTACTTACCGGATGTCAGAAAAAGTGAATAATTGTATTTCTTGTGGGAAACAGATACCGCATAGGGATTACCACTCGCTTTGTATTCCTTGTTTGGGACCGGAGCACGACGTAGTTGGGTGTCGGTTTTGTGCTAGGTTTAATAAGCGCACTATAAAACGGAGGTTAGATTGCGCTAGGTTAGTCTTTGGCAAGAGGTGTAATTATAATATGCCGCCGGATGTTCCGACGCCTGCTTCTACTAAGAAGCGCAAAGACAAATCTTTAAAGCCTAGGCAGGATGATTCGTCCGTTACGGACGCCGGATCTTTATAAGCTACAGCTGAACAGGTGGATCCGGCTGAAGTTTCTGTTGAGTCCCAGGGGGAAACTTTGATTTTACATGATGTGGCCTCTCAGGAGGCAGGTCAGGCTGAAGGGGCCTCTCAGGTTACTATTCTCCCTTCTATGCCTAAGGTGGTTAGGCCTTCTGTTACTGTTTCTAAGGCTCCTTCTAAGGGCAGGTCTGTTTTGCCTTCCTCTGGTGTCAGTTCTGGTTCTTCAGGGTCTGTGCCTAAAAAGCACATGCTTAAAATGGCAGAGGATTTGATTACTTTAATTAGAGGTTCTATGCCCCCTCCTGATAAGAGGCCCAGGATGGAGCCAGAGTTGGAAAGTTTGGAGCAGGCCTCAGATGATTCAGAGTCTTCTGCTGAAGACATTCAAGATTTCCTCCTTATTCTGATTCTGATGCAGAGGATTCCACTCCTTCTGCTTCTCCTCCAGAGGATTTTTCATTTTCAGAAACTCTGCATTCCATGAGGGAGCATTTTAAGTGGGAAGGACAGGATTACTCTGATTCACGGAAGAGACTTAGGAGTTCTTGTTTTACCACAGTATAGACCCTTAGCTATACCTCCGGTTTTGGATGTTGTTTCAGATGTTTTCTCGAAGCTTCCCTTAATCCAGATTCTGTGCCTCCTGCTCCAGTTAAACCGGACAGGTATTACAGGGTGCCTGAGGCTCATAAATATCTTTATAAGAGTCCTAGGGCGGACCCAGAAACTATTAGTCAGGGGCCTAAGGGTGTTAGAGCCTCTGTTGTTAAGAATCCGTTCCTCTGGATAAGGAAGCTAGAGCTTTGGATAGATGGGGTAAGAAGGTGTATACCTCTTCTACTTTAGCAATGAGAGCTTTGAACTGCCAGTTTCATATGTTGAAGTATCAGAATTTCCTCCTTTCTCAGCTAAGATCTAAAGTGGATGCTTTGGCAGAGGGCATAGAGTGTAAAGAATTGCAGGATTTAGTGCATGTTTCTGAACAGGTGGGAAAGCACTCTTTGCAATGTGGTTTTGATGCTTTACAGGCTTCTTCTAGGGTGGCTGCCACTGGTTCAGTTATTCGAGGCACGCCTGGCTTAAGGATCAGAATTTGTCTGAGCATGTTAAGTCTAGAATTCTGGATGCCCCTTTACAGTCTGAAGTTTTGTTTGGTCCTCCTGTGGAGTCGGTCTTAAAGAAAATGGAAGACAAGGCTAAGTCTATGCAGACTGTTAAAGATTTTTTGCAGGTACAACCTCCAAAGTTTAGTAGAAATTGGCCTACTTAAGGGGTGGACGACCTTCTTCTGATTCTCAGTCTAGGGGTAGATCTAGGCGTGGTAGGGGCAGAGCTCAGAGTACCTTCAGGCCGAGACAATGGAGTTCGCCTGCTCAATCTGCTGGTGAGGGCAGGGGCCAGTCCTTTCGTAAACAGGCCCAATGACCTGCATTTTCAGCTGCCAGATTCTTCTTGCCTGGCAGCTCCTTTGGGAGGAAAGTTGGCTCTTTCAAGCAAAATTGGCATTTAGTCACCCAGGACAAATGGGTATTGGACATTATAAACCGAGGTTACAAGTTCTATTTCCATACCATGCCTCCTTTCAAGGGCATGCCAGACGTCCCTCCTCGGCAAAGGATAGAGGCTCACAAACAAATTTCTTTACTTCTTCAAATAGGAGCTATACAGCCAGTTCCTCTGTCAGAAGTGGGCCTAGGATTTTATTCTCGCCTGTTTCTAGTTCCAAAGAAAGGGAACACGTGGAGACCAATTTTGGATTTATTTATCCTCAACACTTACCTGGACATTCCAAAGTTCAAGATGCTGACTTTACAACAACTTTTACCTCTGTTGGGAAAAGATCACTGGATGGTTACTCTGGATCTCAAAGAGGCTTACCTTCATGTTCCTATCAGGCCCAGTTGCAGGAGGTAACTGCGTTTTTGGGCTGGAAATTTACATTATCAGTTCTCTGCATTGCCCTTTGGCTTATCTACTGCGCCCAGAGTGTTCACAAAGGTTCTGGCTCCAGTGATAGCCTTTTTCAGACTAAGAGGAATACAGATTTATCCTTATTTGGACGATTGCCTGATTATTGCACAAGAAAAGGACGAACTTCTTCATCATCTACAGTATGTGGTGGCAGTGTTAAGATGCCTAGGGTATTCTGTGAACGAAACAAAGTCCAGTCTAGTACCCTCTCAGGACATGTGCTTTCTGGGTGTGAGACTGAATACAGCTTCCCAGATGGCTTTTTTGACCCCGGACAAACAAAGAAGCCTTTCTCTTTATTTCCATCAAATGTCTCTACGGTCCAGGCTGACTGCAAGGACAGTCCTTCAAGCCTTGGGGTTCATGGAATCTTGTATTCTGGTGCTTCCCAATGCCAAATTGCATATGAGGAAGCTTCAATGGTATCTCAAAAATGTATGGACACAGCACTGCCAAGATCTAGACACTGTCATTCAGATAATACCTTGCATTCAGAAGGAGTTTTTGTGGTGGGCTCAGGAATGTCACCTAAACAAGGGACTCTGTGACCCGGCCAGAGGCGAGTCAGATTCTAATGACAGATGCCTCGGACAAGGCTTGGGGAGCACACCTCAATGGAAAATAGGTGCAAGACACGTGGCCTGTCAAACTCCAACATTTGCATATCAACTTGAAGGAAATGTTAGCAGTCCAGTTTGCATTGATGGCTTTCAAAGATTTACTTCACCCAGGGCAGGTGTTGATTCAAACAGACAACACTACTGTCATGTGGTACATCAACAAGCAAGGGGGAACCCATTCTTACCCTCTTTGCAGGCAAGCGATGATTTTTTGGGAAACTGCTCTCAATCTACACCTCAATCTTCAGGCAAGGTTTCTACCAGGAGCACAGAACTCCTTAGCAGATGTGTTGAGCAGACAAATAGTGGATCCTCACGAGTGGAAATTGGATCCTCATGTATTTCAAAAGTTGACAGTGTTATGGGGAACTCCAGACATAGATCTGTTCGCTTCCCAACTAAATTACCAGTTGCCAAAGTTTTGCACAAAAATGTTTCATCACACAGCTTGGAAGGTGGACGCTCTATCATTCAGTTGGAACAATCTGCATGTATATGCCTTTCCACCTCTGCCTCTTCTTCCCAAGGTACTTTTGAAGGCCAGACAAGACAAGCCAACCATGATTTTGATAGCACCGGATTGGCCTCGACAACACTGGTACCCACTACTGAGGAGTTTAGTACGAGAACCTCCATGGCCTCTGCCTTTGATTCCACACCTTTTGTCACAAGAGGGCAATCACTTCCTCAATGTAAAGATTCAGTCTCTGCATCTAACAGCCTGGCATATTCTGTTTTAGACTCTGGAGGGTCTCAGCTTCCACAACAAGTTTTGAATGTTATTTTGGAGGCCAGGAGGCCTAGTACCAGGAAAGTTTACTCTGATAAATGGAGGAGATTTTTTATTTGGAGCAAAGGAAAGGACTTTGATGTCTCCAAACCTGATTTAAGTGTTGCTCTTCAATATCTTACTGAGTTATTGGACAAGGGTTTGTCTTTCTCCTCGATAAAGGTCCATGCTGCAGCCATTTCTGCTCACTATGATTGTGACCCTCCTTTATTCTCTCATCCTTTGTTTAAGCAATTTCTTAGAGGGGCAAAGAATATAAGACCCCCACTTAGAGCTCCTACTCCTGCTTGGGATTTCAATTTTGTGTTGGAAAAACTTACTCTACAACCTTTTGAGCCTGCAGCTACTGCCGAGTTAAAGTATTTGTCATGGAAAACTGCTTTTTTGTTGGCCATTACCTCTGCAAGAAGGGTTTCTGAATTACAGGCCCTCATGGCAGTGGAGCCTTTCCTGATTTTTCATAAGGATAGGGTATCTTTGCGTACTAATCCTTCCTTTATGCCTAAAGTGGTTTCTAGTGTGGCCTTAAACCAAACTATTCATTTGCCTACTTTTTATGCAAACCCCCAAAATAAAGGGGAGAAAATTTTGCATACTTTGGATATTCACAGACAGTTGCTTTATTTGAGCAGAACCAAGGAGTTCAGACCGTCTCAGCAGTTGTTTGTTTCTTTTGCTTTGGGTTCACAGGGTAAACCTGTTTCAAAACAAACTATTTCTAAATGGACTGGGTTTTGTATTTCTTTCTGTTATTCCCATCATGGTAAGGAGATTCCTGCTGGAATCAGGCCTCATTCCACTAGGGCTACTGCTACTTCTACGGCCTTTCTAAGGGGGGTAGCTACAAAAGACATTTTGGAGGCAGCTACTTGGAGTTCAGTGCATACTTTTTCTAAACATTACCACCTTCCTCTTTATTCTAAGTCTAGGGCTAGATTTGCCACTGCAATTTTACAGGGCATTTTAGCAGCCCCTAATGCTCTATGATTTTTACCAACCTCCCTTTCTCGCTGCTTTGGGATTCTACCCATAAGTAAGGACTGCAGCAATGTGAGATGAAGAACATAGTACAGTTTTGTACCTACCATAAATGTAGATGTTCGAAGATCCACATTGCTGCAGTCCAATTTACCCTCCCTCCTTCCCCACTGTAGTTTGACATGGTGCTATGCTTTAGGTGATGGTTGTTGTTGGGCTTGTTTTTGGGAGGTATTCTGTTTTTGGCTGTGGCCTTTCTTGTTTGGCCTTCTGACATCTGGGGCAAGAAAAGACTGAGGATATGACGTCGGTCATGCGCCTTTATACCCTGACGCTCTGATGTCAGATCTAGGCGCCCATGACCGACGTCAGCCTAATACTTTGGTATTCGGGCCGACCGAGGACAGCGGACTACCCATAAGTAAGGACTGCAGCAATGTGGATCTTCGAACATCTACATTTATGGTAGGTACAAAACTGTACTTTATTCGTAGGCATGCCTGGCTGAAGGAACAATCTTTGCCAGACCATGTTAAAGCTAAACTCCTGGATGCTCCAATGGAAAAACAAAAATTATTTGGCTCCTCGGCTCAGGAGGTCTTAAAGAAGTTTGAAGAAAAGGCAAAATCTGTGCAAACAGTTAAGGATTTTTTGCAAGTACAACCACCGAGATTCAGTAGAAACTGGCCTACTAAGAATTGGTCCTTTCCAGACTCGGACAGAGCCCAGAGAGGCAGGAACAGGCGCCCCAGAGGTAGAGGGCAATCTAGGGGCTCCTACAGAGGCCGTCAGTGGCAGCCTACCAACCAGAGAGGTAGTGCAGCAACAGCAACAACATCCACTACACCAGGACAGACACAATGACTTTACTTTGATCCCGCCTACCAGGGCTCAATTGGAAGCACCCTTAGGCGGAAAGCTTTCTTTATTCTCAAAAAACTGGCATTACATTACAAAGGACACATGGACACTGCAAATAATAGACAAAGGATACAGGTTCCACTTCCACACTTTGCCAAGAAGAAACGGAATGCCAAACCTGCCACCAAATCAGAGGGCAGAGGCTTTAAAGCAGATCAACAACTTACTTCAAATGAAAGCCATAGAAAAGGTACCTCTTTCAGAACAAGGCCAAGGATTCTACTCCAGATTATTCCTTGTTCCAAGAAAAGAAAATCAATGGAGGCCTATTCTCGACCTGTCCGCACTGAATACTTACCTCATTGTGCCAAAATTCAAGATGCTGACCCTACAGCAACTTCTTCCCATGCTAGGCAAGGAGTCTTGGCTGGTGACTCTAGATCTCAAGGAGGCATACCTGCATGTCCCTATTCGACCAAGTTGCAGAAGACACCTCAGATTTCTTGCAGGATCAGAGCATTATCAATTCTCAGCATTGCCCTTTGGCTTATCTACTGCGCCCAGAGTATTCACGAAATGCCTGGCATCAGTAATTGCACACTGCAGACTTCAGGGGATTCAAATCTACCCAGATCTGGACGACTGCCTTATACAAGCGGACAACAAGAAAAGTTGGATAAAGGACTTGGCCTATGCCATCCACCTACTACAGGCCTTGGGATACACAGTCAACATCCAAAAATCAAGACTTGTTCCATCCCAAAGGATAACCTTTTTGGGTGCAGATCTACACACTACCACCCAAATGGCCTTTCTTACAGAAGAAAAACAAAAACAACTTCCAGATTACTTCATGAATCTGACAAAACAAACTCAGCTAACTGCAAGGAAAATACTGCAGGCCCTGGGTTACATGGCATCCTGCATAATTCTGATTCCACAGGCCAGGCTGCATATGAGAAAATTACAATGGTACCAAAGGAGTGTATGGTCTCAGCACAGTCACAGTTTGGAAACTTTGATACCAATCATTCCTTGCCTTCAAAAGGAATTCCTGTGGTGGGCTCATGCCTGCCAGACCAACAGAGGGTTGCCTTTCAACAAACCAAAAACAAAACAAACCATCACCACGGACGCTTCAGACCGAGGATGGGGAGCACACATGGAGGGCAAATGTATCGAAGGCCTATGGTCTCAAGGACAGCTGCACATGCACATAAACCAAAAGGAGATGCTGGCAGTGATGCACGCAATCGAGGCATTCAAACCTTTCCTCCATCAAGGCCACCTGTTAATAAGGACAGACAACACCACGGTCATGTGGTATATAAACAAGCAGGGAGGGGCACATTCCTATCCTCTATGCAGGCTGACTATGAATCTATGGGAACTATGCCGGAAACTCATTATCCAACTACAGTCTCAGTTTGTGCCAGGGAAAGAAAATGTACTGGCAGACAGCTTAAGCAGAACTACCATGGATGCACACGAGTGGATGCTGCACCAAGACATCTTTCTACTCTTAACAAAAGCATGGGGAAAGCCGGAGATAGATCTGTTCGCCTCCCCCCACAACCATCAACTGAAGACATTCTGCTCAAGGACATACCACCCAAAAGCTTGGAGGGTGGACTCACTCTCTTTCAGCTGGAAAGCACTAAAAGTATATGCCTTCCCACCTCTCCCATTAATGTCCAAGGTTTTACTGAAGATTAGGGCGGAGCAGCCAAGAGTGATTCTGATAGCTCCAGACTGGCCAAGGCAGCACTGGTACCCATGTTGAGGAGCATGTCACAGGCAAAACCATGGCCTTTCCCCCTATGGCCTCTTCTTCTGATGCAGAACAATTTCAAGATCTTGCATCCCAACTTGAAAACATTGCAACTAACTGCCTGGAAAATTCCATTAATTCTCCTCAAAATAACTTATCACAGAGAGTAAAGGACATTATTATGGAAGCTCGCCGGCCTTCCACAAGGAAGACATACTCAGCAAAATGGAAGAGATTTCTCATTTGGAACACAACAAAAGGCTTAGATGTGGCAGTGGCGAACATGACACATATTCTGGACTATTTAGCAGAATTGTTCCACAGTGGCCTGTCCTATTCTTCCATTAAGATTCATGCTTCAGCAATTTCAGCAGAATACAATGTGGATCCACCTATCTTCTCGCACCCTCTCCTCAGGCAATTTCTGAGAGGGATCAAAAACATCAATCCTCCAAGAAAACCCCCTTTACCTACTTGGGATCTCAACTTTGTGCTGGAGAAACTAACACTTCCTCCCTTTGAACCAGCAGCATCTGCGGATCTACAGTTTCTGTCTTGGAAAACTGCATTCCTTCTGGCCATAACTTCAGCAAGAAGAGTATCTGAGTTACAAGCTCTAATGGCAGTACAGCCATTTCTTATCTTCCATCAGGACAGAGTTTCACTAAGAACCAATCCTACTTTTATGCCAAAGGTGGTATCTAGGGTATCCCTGAACCAAGCTATCCACTTGCCTACATTCTTCCCAAATCCATAAAACAGAGGGGAAAATTTCTACACACTCTGGATATACATAGACAACTACGCTACTACTTGGACAGAACTAAAAGTAACAGAAAAACTGACCAACTCCTTGTAGCATATGCTGCTGGGGTACAAGGAAAAGCAATTTCCAAACAGACAATTTCAAAGTGGATAGGAAATTGCATTCAATTTTGTTACTCCTTT